>NW_027459111.1:0-115858 GCF_050624435.1 Tenrec ecaudatus | reverse complement strand
AGGCTAAGGCTAGGGCTCCCCGAGCCTCAGGCTAGGGCACCCTTGGCTCAAGCTAGGGCACCCCTAGTCTTAGGCTAAGGCTCCCTTAGGCTTAGGCTATGGCTCCCCTAGGCTTCGGTTTGGGCACCCCTAGGGTTAGGCTAAGTCTATGCCTCCCCTAGCCTGAGGCTAGGGCACCCCTAGGCTTTGGCTAGGGCACCCCTAGGCTTAGGCTAGGGCACCCCTAGGCTTAGGCTAAGGTTAGGGCTCCCCTAGCCTAAGGCTACGGCACCCCTAGGCTTAGGGTAGGGCACCCCTAGGCATAGGCTATGGCACCCCTAGGCTTAGGCTAGGGCACCTCTAGGCTTAGGCTAGGGCACCCCTAGGATTAGGCAAGGGCATCCCTAGGCTTAGGCTAAGGCTAGGGCTCCCCCAGCCTAAGGCTAGGGCACCCCTAGGTTTATGTTAGGGCACCCCTAGGCTTAGGCTAAGGCAAGGGCTCCCCTAGCCTAAGGCTAGGGCACCCCCAGGCATAGGCTAGGGCACCCGTAGGCTTAGGCTATGGCACCTCTAGTATTAGGCTAGGGCACCCCTAGGCTTAGGCTAATGCTAGGGCTCCCCTAGCCTAAGGCTAGGGAACTCCTAGGATTTGCCTAGGGCAACACTAAGCTTAGGCTAGGGCACCCCTAGGCTAAGGCTAAGGCTAGGGCTCCCCTAGCCTAAGGCTAGGGCACCACTAGGCTTAGGCTAGGGCACCCCTAGGCTTAGGCTAGGGCACCCCTAGTCTTACGCCAGGGCACCCCTAGGCTTAGGCTAAGTCTAGGGCTCCCCTAGCCTAAGGCTAGGGCACCCCTAGGCTTAGGCTAGGGCACCCATAGGATTAGGCAAGGGCATGCCTAGGCTTAGGCTAAGGCTAGGGCTCCCCTAGGCTTAGGCTAGGGCACGCCTAGGCTTAGGCTTGGACACCCCTAGGCTTAGGCTAGGGTACCCCTAGGCTTAGGCTAGGGCACCTCTAGGCTTAGGCTAGGGCACCCCTAGGATTAAGCAAGGGCATCCCTAGGCTTAGGCTAAGGCTAGGGCTCCCCTAGCCTAAGGCTAGGGCACCCCTAGACTTATGTTAGGGCACCCCTAGGCTTAGGCTAAGGCAAGGGCTCCCCTAGCCTTAGGCTAGGGCACCCCTAGGCTTAGGCTAGGGCACCCCTAGGCTTAGGCTAGGGCACCCCTAGTCTTAGGCTAGGGCACCCCTAGGCTTAGGCTAAGTCTAGGGCTCCCCTAGCCTAAGACTAGGGCACCCCTAGGCTTAGGCTAGGGCACCCCTAGGCTTAGGCTCAGGTTAGGGCTCCCCTAGCCTAAGGCTACGGCACCCCTAGGCTTAGGGTAGGGCATCCCTAGGCTTAGGCTAAGGCAAGGGCTCCCCTAGCCTAAGGCTAGGGCACCCCCAATGCTTAGGCTAGGGCACCCGTAGGCTTAGGCTAGGGCACCTCTAGTATTAGGCTAGGGCACCCCAAGGCTTAGGCTAAGGCTAGGGCTCCCCTAGCCTAAGGCTAGGGAACTCCTAGGATTTGCTTAGGGCAACCCTAAGCTTAGGCTAGGGCACCCCTAGGCTAAGGCTAAGGCTAGGGCTCCCCTAGCCTAAGGCTAGGGCACCCCTAGGCTTAGGCTAGGGCACCCCTAGGCTTAGGCTAGGGCACCCCTAGTCTTACGGTAGGGCACCCCTAGGCTTAGGCTAAGTCTAGGGCTCCCCTAGCCTAAGGCTAGGGCACCCCTAGGCTTAGGCTAGGGCACCCATAGGATTAGGCAAGGGCATCCCTAGGCTTAGGCTAAAGCTAGGGCTCCCCTAGGCTAAGGCAAAGGCTCCCATAGCCTAAGGCTAGGGCACGCCTAGGCTTAGGCTAGGGCACCCCTTGGCTTAGGCTAGGGCACCCCTAGGCTTAGGTTAGGGCACCCCTAGGCTTAGGCTAAGGCAAGGGCTCCCCTAGCCTAAGGCTAGGGCACCCCCAATGCTTAGGCTAGGGCACCCGTAGGCTTAGGCTAGGGCACCTCTAGTATTAGGCTAGGGCACCCCTAGGCTTAGGCTAAGGCTAGGGCTCCCCTAGCCTAAGGCTAGGGAACTCCTAGGATTTGCTTAGGGCAACCCTAAGCTTAGGCTAGGGCACCCCTAGGCTAAGGCTAAGGCTAGGGCTCCCATAGCCTAAAGCTAGGGCACCCCTAGGCTTAGGCTAGGGCACCCCTAGGCTTAGGCTAGGGCACCCCTAGTCTTACGGTAGGGCACCCCTAGGCTTAGGCTAAGTCTAGGGCTCCCCTAGCCTAAGTCTAGGGCACCCCTAGGCTTAGGCTAGGGCACCCATAGGATTAGGCAAGGGCATCCCTAGGCTTAGGCTAAAGCTAGGGCTCCCCTAGGCTAAGGCAAAGGCTACCATAGCCTAAGGCTAGGGCACGCCTAGGCTTAGGCTAGGGCACCCCTTGGCTCAGGCTAGGGCACCCCTAGGCTTAGGTTAGGGCACCCTTAGACTTAGGCTAGGGAAACCCTAGGCTAAGGCTGGGGCACCAAGGCTTAGGCTAGGGCACCCCCAGGCTTAGGCAAGGGCATCCCTAGGCTTAGGCTAAGGATAGGGCTCCCCTAGGCTTTGGCTAGGGCAAGCCTAGGCTTAGGCTAAGGCTAGGGCTCCCCTAGTCTAAGCCTATGGCTCCCCTAGCCTAAGGCTAGGGCACCCCTAGGCTTTGGCTAAGGCTGGGCTCCCCTAGCCTGAGGCTAGGGCACCCCTAGGCTATGGCTAGGGCACCCCTAGGCTTAGGCTAGGGCACCCCTAGGCTAATGCTAAGGCTAGGGCTCCCCCAGCCTAAGGCTAGGGCACCCCTAGGCTTAGGCTTGGGCACCCCTAGGCTTAGGCTAGGGCACCCCTAGGCTTAGGCTAAGGGTAGGTCTCCCCTAGCCTAAGGCTAGGGCACCCATAGGCTTAGGCTAGGGAACCCCTAGGCTTAGGCTAGGGCACCTCTAGCCTTAGGCTAAGGCAGGTCTCCCCTAACATAAGGCTAGGGCACCCCTAGGCTCTGGCTAGGGCACCCCTTGTCTTAGGCTAGGGCACCCCTATGCTTAGGTTAGGGGACCTCTAGGCTTAGGCCAGGGCACCCCTAGGCTTAGGCTAGGGCACCCCTAGACTCAGGCTAGGGCACCCCTAGGCCTAGGATAGGGCACCCCTAGGCTTAGGTTAAGGCTCCCATAGGCTTAGGCTAGGACTCCCCTAGGCTTCGGCTTGGGCACGCCTAGGGTTAGGCTAAGTCTAGGGCTCCCGTAGCCTGAGGCTAGGGCACCCGTAGGCTTTGACTAGGGCACCCCTAGGCTTAGGCTAGGGCACCCCTAGGCTTGGGCTATGGCACCCCTAGGCTTAGGCTAAGGTTAGGGCTCCCATAGCCTAATGCTACGGCACCCGTAGGCTTAGGGTAGGGCACCCCTAGGCGTAGGCTATGGCACCCCTAGGCTTAGGCTAGGGCACCCCTAGGCTTAGGCTAGGGCTCCCCAGAGCTTAGGCTATGGCACACCCTGGCTTAGGCTAGGGCACCCCTAGGCTTAGGCTAGGGCACCTCTAGGATTAGGCTAAGGCTAGGGCTCCTCTAGCCTAAGGCTAGGGCACCTCTAGGCTTAGGCTAGGGCACCCCTAGGATTAGGCAAGGGCATCCCTAGGCTTAGGCTAAGGCTAGGGCTCCCCTAGGCTTAGGCTAGAGCACGCCTAGGCTTAGGCTTGCACACCCCTAGGCTTATGTTAGGGCACCCCTAGGCTTAGGCTAAGGCAAGGGCTCCCCTAGCCTAAGGCTAGGGCACCCCTTGGCTTAGGCTAGGGCACCCCTTGGCTTAGGCTAGGGCACCCCTAGGCTTAGGCTAGGGTACACCTAGACTTAGGCTAGGGCACACCTAGGCTTAGGCTAGGGCACCCCTAGACTTAGGCTAGGGCACACCTAGGCTTAGGCTAGGGCACCCCTAGGCTTAGGCTAGGGCACCCCTAGGCTTAGGCTAACGAAACCCTAGGCTAAGGCTAGGGCACCAAGTGTTAGGCTAGGGCACCCCTTGGCTTAGGCTAGGGCAACCCTAGGCTTAGGCTAGGGCACCCCTAGGCTTAGGCATGGGCATCCCTAGGCCTAGGCTAAAGCTAGGGCTCCCCTAGGCTTAGGCTAGGGCACGCCTAGGCTTAGGCTAGGGCTCCCCAGAGCTTAGGCTATGGCACACCCTGGCTTAGGCTAGGGCACCCCTAGGCTAAGGCTAGGGCACCTCTAGGATTAGGCTAAGGCTAGGGCTCCTCTAGCCTAAGGCAAGGGCACCTCTAGGCTTAGGCTAGGGCACCCCTAGGATTAGGCAAGGGCATCCCTAGGCTTAGGCTAAGGCTAGGGCTCCCCTAGGCTTAGGCTAGAGCATCCTAGGCTTAGGCTTGCACACCCCTAGGCTTATGTTAGGGCACCCCTAGGCTTTGGCTAAGGCAAGGGCTCCCCTAGCCTAAGGCTAGGGCACCCCTTGGCTTAGGCTAGGGCACCCCTTGGCTTAGGCTAGGGCACCCCTAGGCTTAGGCTAGGGCACACCTAGACTTAGGCTAGGGCACACCTAGGCTTAGGGTAGGGCACCCCTAGACTTAGGCTAGGGCACACCTAGGCTTAGGCTAGGGCACCCCTAGGCTTAGGCTAGGGCACACCTAGGCTTAGGCTAGGGCACCCCTAGGCTTAGGCTAGGGCACCCCTAGGCTTAGGCTAAGGAAACCCTAGGCTAAGGCTAGGGCACCAATTGTTAGGCTAGGGCACCCCTTGGCTTAGGCTAGGGCAACCCTAGGCTTAGGCTAGGGCACCCCTAGGCTTAGGCATGGGCATCCCTAGGCTTAGGCTAAAGCTAGGGCTCCCCTAGGCTTAGGCTAGGGCACGCCTAGGCTTAGGCTAAGGCTAGGGCTCCCCTAGCCTAAGGCTAGGGCATCCCTAGGCTTAGGCTAGGGCACCACTTGGCTTAGGCTAGGGCACCCCTAGGCTTAGGCTAAGGCTAGGGCTCCCCTAGCCTGAGGCTAGGGAACCCCTAGGCTTTGGCTACGGCACCCCTAGGCTTGGGCTAGGGCACCCCTAGGCTTGGGCTAGGGCACCCCTAGGCATAGGCTAAGGCTGGGCTCCCCTAGCCTGAGGCTAGGGCACCCCTAGGCTATGGCTAGGGCACCCCTAGGCTTAGGCTAGGGCACCCCTAGGCTAATGCTAAGGCTAGGGCTCCCCCAGCCTAAGGCTAGTGCACCCCTAGGCTTAGGCTTGGGCACCCCTAGGCTTAGGCTAGGGCACCCCTAGGCTTAGGCTAAGGGTAGGTCTCCCCTAGCCTAAGGCTAGGGCACCCATAAGATTAGGCTAGGGAACCCCTAGGCTTAGGCTAGGGCACCTCTAGCCTTAGGCTAAGGCAGGTCTCCCCTAACATAAGGCTAGGGCACCCCTAGGCTCTGGCTAGGGCACCCTTTGTCTTAGGCTAGGGCACCCCTAAGCTTAGGTTAGGGGACCTCTAGGCTTAGGCCAGGGCACCCCTAGGCTTAGGCTAGGGCACCCCTAGACTCAGGCTAGGGCACCCCTAGGCCTAGGATAGGGCACCCTAGGCTTAGGCTAAGGCTCCCATAGGCTTAGGCTAGGACTCCCCTAGGCTTCGGCTTGGGCACCCCTAGGTTTAGGCTAAGTCTAGCGCTCCCCTAGCCTGAGGCTAGGGCACCCCTAGGCTTTGACTAGGGCACCCCTAGGCTTAGGCTAGGGCACCCCTAGGCTTGGGCTATGGCACCCCTAGGCTTAGGCTAAGGTTAGGGCTCCCATAGCCTAATGCTACGGCACCCCTAGGCTTAGGGTAGGGCACCCCTAGGCGTAGGCTAGGGCACCCCTAGGCTTAGGCTAGGGCTCCCCAGAGCTTAGGCTATGGCACACCCTGGCTTAGGCTAGGGCACCCCTTGGCTTAGGCTAGGGCAACCCTAGGCTTAGGCTAGGGCACCCCTAGGCTTAGTCATGGGCATCCCTAGGCTTAGGCTAAAGATAGGGCTCCCCTAGGCTTAGGCTAGGGCACGCCTAGCTTAGGCTAAGGCTAGGGCTCCCCTAGCCTGAGGCTAGGGCACCCCTAGGCTTTGACTAGGGCATCCCTAGGCTTAGGCTAGGGCACCCCTAGGCTTGGGCTATGGCACCCCTAGGCTTAGGCTAAGGTTAGGGCTCCCATAGCCTAATGCTACGGCACCCCTAGGCTTAGGGTAGGGCACCCCTAGGCGTAGGCTATGGCACCCCTAGGCTTAGACTAGGGCACCCCTAGGCTTAGGCTAGGGCTCCCCAGAGCTTAGGCTATGGCACACCCTGGCTTAGGCTAGGGCACCCCTAGGCTTGGGCTAGGGCACCTCTAGGATTAGGCTAAGGCTAGGGCTCCTCTAGCCTAAGGCTAGGGCACCTCTAGGCTTAGGCTAGGGCACCCCTAGGATTAGGCAAGGGCATCCCTAGGCTTAGGCCAAGGCTAGGGCTCCCCTAGGCTTAGGCTAGAGCACGCCTCGGCTGAGGCTTGCACACCCCTAGGCTTATGTTAGGGCACACCTAGGCTTAGGCTAAGGCAAGGGCTCCCCTAGCCTAAGGCTAGGGCACCCCTTGGCTTAGGCTAGGGCACCCCTTGGCTTAGGCTAGGGCACCCCTAGGCTTAGGCTAGGGCACACCTAGACTTAGGCTAGGGCACAACTAGGCTTAGGCTAGGGCACCCCTAGACTTAGGCTAGGGCACACCTAGGCTTAGGCTAGGGCACCCCTAGGCTTAGGCTAGGGCACACCTAGGCTTAGACTAGGGCACCCCTAGGCTTAGGCTATGGCACCCCTAGGCTTAGGCTAAGGAAACACTAGGCTAAGGCTAGGGCACCAAGTGTTAGGCTAGGGCACCCCTTGGCTTAGGCTAGGGCAACCCTAGGCTTAGGCTAGGGCACCCCTAGGCTTAGGCATGGGCATCCCTAGGCTTAGGCTAAAGCTAGGGCTCCCCTAGGCTTAGGCTAGGGCACGCCTAGGCTTAGGCTAAGGCTAGGGATCCCCTAGCCTAAGGCTAGGGCACCCCTAGGCTTAAGCTAGGGCACCCCTTGGCTTAGGCTAGGGCACCCCTAGGCTTAGGCTAAGGCTAGGGCTCCCCTAGCCTGAGGCTAGGGAACCCCTAGTCTTTGGCTACGGCACCCCTAGGCTTGGGCTAGGGAACCCCTAGGCTTGGGCTAGGGCACCCCTAGGCTTAGGATAAGGCTGGGCTCCCCTAGCCTGAGGCTAGGGCATCCCTAGGCTTTGGCTAGGGCACCCCTAGGCTTAGGCTAGGGCACCCCTAGGCTAATTCTAAGGCTAGGGCTCCACCAGCCTAAGGCTAGGGCACCCCTAGGCTTAGGCTTGGGCACCCCTAGGCTTAGGCTAAGGTACCCCTAGGCTTAGGCTAAGGCTAGGTCTCCCCTAGCCTAAGGCTAGGGCACCCATAGGCTTAGGCTTGGGCACCCCTAGGCTTAGGCTAGGGCACCCCTAGGCTTAGGCCAAGGCTAGGTCTCCCCTAGCCTAAGGTTAGGGCAACCATAGGCTTAGGCTAGGGCACCTCTAGCCTTAGGGTAAGGCAGGTCTCCCTAACCTAAGGCTAGGGCACCCCTAGGCTTAGGCTAGGGCACCCCTTGTCTTAGGCTAGGGCACCCCTAAGCTTAGGTTAGGGGACCTCTAGGCTTAGGCTAGGGCACCCCTAGGCTTAGGTTAGGGCTCGCCTAGGCTTAGGCTAAGGCTACGGCTCCACTAGCCTCAGCCTAGGGCAACCTTAGACTCAGGCTAGGGCACCCCTAGGCTTAGGCTAGGGCACCCCTAGGCTTAGTCTAAGGCTCGGGCTCCCCTAGCCTCAGGCTAGGGTACCCCTAGGCTCCAGTTAGGGCACCCCTAGGCTTAGGCTAAGGCTCCCAAAGGCTTAGGCTAGGATTCCCCTAGGCTTCGGCTTGGGCACACCTAGGGTTAGGCTAAGTCTAGGGCTCCCCTAGCCTGAGTCTAGGGCACCTCTAGGCTTTGGCTAGGACACCCCTAGGCTTAGGCTAGGGCACCCCTAGGCTTAGGCTAAGGTTAGGGCTCCCATAGCCAAAGGCTACGGCACCCCTAGGCTTAGGGTAGGGCACCCCTAGGCGTAGGCTATGGCACCCCTACGCTTAGGCTAGGGCACCCCTAGGCTTAGGCTAGGGCACCCCTAGGCTTAGGCTAGGGCACCCCTAGGCTTAGGCTAAGGCTAGGGCTCCCCTAGCCTAAGGCTAGGGCACCCCTAGACTTAGGCTAGGGCACCCCTAGGCTTAGGCTAGGGCAATCCTAGGCTTAGGCTAGGGCACCCCTAAGCTTAGGCCAGGGCACCCAGAGCTTAGGCTAGGGCACACCCAGGCTTAGGCTAGGGCACCCCTACGCTTAGGCTAGGGCATCTCTAGGATTAGGCTAAGGCTAGGGCTCCTCTAGCCTAAGGCTAGGGCACCTCTAGTTTAGGCTAGGGCACCCCTAGGATTAGACAAGGGCATCGCTAGGCTTAGGCTAAGGCTAGGGCTCCCCTAGGCTTAGGCTAGAGCACGCCTAGGCTTAGGCTTGGACACCCCTAGGCTTATGTTAGGGCACCCCTAGGCTTAGGCTAAGGCAAGGGCTCCCCTAGCCTAAGGCTAGGGCACCCCTAGACTTAGGCTAGGGCACCCCTAGGCTTAGGCTAGGGCAACCCTAGGCTTAGGCTAGGGCACCCCTAGGCTTAGGCTAGGGCACCCCAGAGCTTAGGCTAGGGCACACCAAGGCTTAGGCTAGGGCACCACTAGTCTTAGACTAGGGCACCTCTAGGATTAGGCTAAGGCTAGGGCTCCCCTAGCCTGAGTCTAGGGCACCTCTAGGCTTTGGCTAGGACACCCCTAGGCTTAGGCTAGGGCACCCCTAGGCTTAGGCTAAGGTTAGGGCTCCCATAGCCAAAGGCTACGGCACCCCTAGGCTTAGGGTAGGGCACCCCTAGGCGTAGGCTATGGCACCCCTACGCTTAGGCTAGGGCACCCCTAGGCTTAGGCTAGGGCACCCCTAGGCTTAGGCTAGGGCACCCCTAGGCTTAGGCTAAGGCTAGGGCTCCCCTAGCCTAAGGCTAGGGCACCCCTAGACTTAGGCTAGGGCACCCCTAGGCTTAGGCTAGGGCAATCCTAGGCTTAGGCTAGGGCACCCCTAAGCTTAGGCCAGGGCACCCCAGAGCTTAGGCTAGGGCACACCCAGGCTTAGGCTAGGGCACCCCTACGCTTAGGCTAGGGCATCTCTAGGATTAGGCTAAGGCTAGGGCTCCTCTAGCCTAAGGCTAGGGCACCTCTAGGCTTAGGCTAGGGCACCCCTAGGATTAGACAAGGGCATCGCTAGGCTTAGGCTAAGGCTAGGGCTCCCCTAGGCTTAGGCTAGAGCACGCCTAGGCTTAGGCTTGGACACCCCTAGGCTTATGTTAGGGCACCCCTAGGCTTAGGCTAAGGCAAGGGCTCCCCTAGCCTAAGGCTAGGGCACCCCTAGACTTAGGCTAGGGCACCCCTAGGCTTAGGCTAGGGCAACCCTAGGCTTAGGCTAGGGCACCCCTAGGCTTAGGCTAGGGCACCCCAGAGCTTAGGCTAGGGCACACCAAGGCTTAGGCTAGGGCACCACTAGTCTTAGACTAGGGCACCTCTAGGATTAGGCTAAGGCTAGGGCTCCCCTAGCCTAAGGCTAGGGCACCTCTAGGCTTAGGCTAGGGCACCCCTACGATTAGGCAAGGGCATCCCTAGGCTTAGGCTAAGGCTAGGGCTCCCCTAGCCTAAGGCTCGGGCACCCCTAGGCTTATGTTAGGGCACCCCTAGGCTTAGGCTAAGGCAAGGGCTCCCCTAGCCTAAGGCTAGGGCACCCCTAGGCTTAGGCTAGGGCACACATAGGCTTAGGCTAGGGCACCCCTAGGCTTAGGCTAGGGCACCCCTAGGCTTAGGCTAGGGCACCCCTAGGCTTAGGCTAGGGCACACCTAGGCTTAGGCTAAGGCTAGGGCTCCCCTAGCCTAAGGCTAGGGCACCCCTACGCTTAGGCTAGGGCACCCCTAGGCTTAGGCTAGGGCACCCCTAGCCTAAGGCTAGGGCACCCCCAGGCTTAGGCTAGGGCACCCATAGGCTTAGGCTAGGGCACCTCTAGGATTAGGCTAGGGCACCCCTAGGCTTAGGCTAAGGCTAGGGCTCCCCTAGCCTAAGGCTAGGGAACTCCTAGGATTTGCCTAGGGCAACCCTAAGCTTAGGCTAGGGCACCCCTAGGCTAAAGCTAAGGCTAGGGCTCCGCTAGCCTAAGGCTAGGGCCACCCCTAGGCTTAGGCTAGGGCACCCCTAGGCTTAGGGTAGGGCACCCCTAGGCGTAGGCTATGGCACCCCTAGGCTTAGGCTAGGGCACTCCTAGGCTTAGGCTAGGGCACCCCTAGTCTTAGGCTAGGGCACCCATAGGCTTAAGCTAGGGCTAGGGCTCCCATAGGCTAAGGCTAGAGCACCCCTAGACTTAGGCTAGGGCAATCCGAGGCTTAGGCTAGGGCACCCCTAGGCTTCGGCTAGGGCATCTCTAGGATTAGGCTAAGGCTAGGGCTCCTCTAGCCTAAGGCTAGGGCACCTCTAGGCTTAGGCTAGGGCACCCCTAGGATTAGGCAAGGGCATCCCTAGGCTTAGGCTAAGGCTAGGGCTCCCCTAGGCTTAGGCTAGAGCACGCCTAGGCTTAGGCTTGGACACCCCTAGGCTTATGTTAGGGCACCCCTAGGCTTAGGCTAAGGCAAGGGCTCCCCTAGCCTAAGGCTAGGGCACCCCTAGACTTAGGCTAGGGCACCCCTAGGCTTAGGCTAGGGCAACCCTAGGCTTAGGCTAGGGCATCCCTAGGCTTAGGCTAGGGCACCCCAGAGCTTAGGCTAGGGCACACCAAGGCTTAGGCTAGGGCACCCCTAGGCTTATGCTAGGGCACCTCTAGGATTAGGCTAAGGCTAGGGCTCCCCTAGCCTAAGGCTAGGGCACCTCTAGGCTTAGGCTAGGGCACCCCTACGATTAGGCAAGGGCATCCCTAGGCTTAGGCTAAGGCTAGGGCTCCCCTAGCCTAAGGCTCGGGCAACCCTAGGCTTTTGTTAGGGCACACCTAGGCTTAGGCTAAGGCAAGGGCTCCCCTAGCCTAAGGCTAGGGCACCCCTAGGCTTAGGCTAGGGCACACATAGGCTTAGGCTAGGGCACACCTAGGCTTAGGCTAGGGCACACCTAGGCTTATGCTAGGGCACCCCTAGGCTTAGGCTAGGGCACACCTAGGCTTAGGCTAAGGCTAGGGCTCCCCTAGCCTAAGGCTAGGGCACCCCTAGGCTTAGGCTAGGGCACCCCTAGGCTTAGGCTAGGGGACCCCTAGCCTAAGGCTAGGGCACCCCCAGGCTTAGGTTAGGGCACCCGTAGGCTTAGGCCAGGGCACCTCTAGGATTAGGCTAGGCCACCCCTAGGCTCAGGCTAAGGCTAGGGCTCCCCTAGCCTAAGACTAGGGAACTCCTAGGATTTGCCTAAGGCAACCCTAAGCTTAGGCTAGGGCACCCCTAGTCTTACGCTAGGGCACCCCTAGGCTTAGGCTAAGTCTAGGACTCCCCTAGCCTAAGGCTAGGGCACCCCTAGGCTTAGGCTTGGGCACCCCTAGGCTTAGGCTAAGGTACCCCTAGGCTTAGGCTAGGGCTAGGTCTCCCCTAGCCTAAGGCTCGGGCAACCCTAGGCTTTTGTTAGGGCACACCTAGGCTTAGGCTAAGGCAAGGGCTCCCCTAGCCTAAGGCTAGGGCACCCCTAGGCTTAGGCTAGGGCACTCATAGGCTTAGGCTAGGGCACACCTAGGCTTATGCTAGGGCACCCCTAGGCTTAGGCTAGGGCACACCTAGGCTTAGGCTAAGGCTAGGGCTCCCCTAGCCTAAGGCTAGGGCACCCCTACGCTTAGGCTAGGGCACCCCTAGGCTTAGGCTAGGGCACCCCTAGCCTAAGGCTAGAGCACCCCCAGGCTTAGGTTAGGGCACCCGTAGGCTTAGGCCAGGGCACCTCTAGGATTAGGCTAGGCCACCCCTAGGCTAAGGCTAAGCATAGGGTTCCCCTAGCCTAAGGCTAGGGCACCCCTAGGCTTAGGCTAGGGTACCCCTAGGCTTAGGCTAGGGCACCCCTAGTCTTACGCTAGGGCACCCCTAGGCTTAGGCTAAGTCTAGGACTCCCCTAGCCTAAGGCTAGGGCACCCCTAGGCTTAGGCTTGGGCACCCCTAGGCTTAGGCTAAGGTACCCCTAGGCTTAGGCTAGGGCTAGGTCTCCCCTAGCCTAAGGCTAGGGCAACCATAGGCTTAGGCTAGGGCACCTCTAGCCTTAGGCTAAGGCAGGTCTCCCCTAACCTAATGCTAGGGCACCCCTAGGCTTAGGCTAGGGCACCCCTTGTCTTAGGCTAGGGCACCCCTAAGCTTAGGTTAGGGGACCTCTAGGCTTAGGCTAGGGCACCCCTAGGCTTAGGCTAGGGCACCCCTAGTCTTAGGCTAGGGCACCCCTAGGCTTAGGTTAGGGCTCCCCTAGGCTTAGGCTAAGGCTACGGCTCCCCTAGCCTCAGCCTAGGGCAACCTTAGACTCAGGCTAGGGCACCCCTAGGCTTAGGCTAGGGCACCCCTAGGCTTAGTCTAAGGCTAGGGCTCCCCTAGCCTCAGGCTAGGGCACCCCTAGGCTCAAGTTAGGGCACCCCTAGGCTTAGGCTAAGGCTCCCAAAGGCTTAGGCTAGGACTCCCCTAGGCTTCGGCTTGGGCACACCTAGGGTTAGGCTAAGTCTAGGCTCCCCTAGACTGAGTCTAGGGCACCTCTAGGCTTTGGCTAGGACACCCCTAGGCTTAGGCTAGGGCACCCCTAGGCTTAGGCTAAGGTTAGGGCTCCAATAGCCTAAGGCTACGGCACCCCTAGGCTTATGTTCGGGCACCCCTAGGCTTAGGCTAAGGCAAGGGCTCCCCTAGCCTAAGGCTAGGGCACCCCTAGGCTTAGGCTAGTGCACACATAGGCTTAGGCTAGGGCACCCCTAGGCTTAGGCTAGGGCACACCTAGGCTTAGGCTAGGGCACCCCTAGCCTTAGGCTAGGGCACACCTAGGCTTAGGCTAAGGCTAGGGCTCCCCTAGCCTAAGGCTAGGGCACCCCTACGCTTAGGCTAGGGCACCCCTAGGCTTAGGCTAGGGCACCCCTAGCCTAAGGCTAGGGCACCCCCAGGCTTAGGCTAGGGCACCCGTAGGCTTAGGCTAGGACACCTCTAGGATTAGGCTAGGGCACCCCTAGGCTTAGGCTAAGGCTAGGGCTCCCCTAGCCTAAGGCTAGGGAACTCCTAGGATTTGCCTAGGGCAACCCTAAGCTTAGGCTAGGGCACCCCTAGGCTAAAGCTAAGGCTAGGGCTCCCCTAGCCTAAGGCTAGGCACCCCTAGGCTTAGGCTAGGGCACCCCTAGGCTTAGGCTAAGGTTAGGGCTCCCATAGCCTAAGGCTACGGCACCCCTAGACTTAGGATAGGGCACCCCTAGGCGTAGGCTATGGCACCCCTAGGCTTAGGCTAGGGCACTCCTAGGCTTAGGCTAGGGCACCCCTAGTCTTAGGCTGGGGCACCCATAGGCTTAAGCTAGGGCTAGGGCTCCCATAGCCTAAGGCTAGGGCACCCCTAGACTTAGGCTAGGGCAATCCTAGGCTTAGGCTAGGGCACCCCTAGGCTTAGGCCAGGGCACCCCAGAGCTTAGGCTAGGGCACACCCAGGCTTAGGCTAGGGCACCCCTAGGCTTCGGCTGGGGCATCTCTAGGATTAGGCTAAGGCTAGGGCTCCTCTAGCCTAAGGATAGGGCACCTCTAGGCTTAGGCTAGGGCACCCCTAGGATTAGGCAAGGGCATCCCTAGGCTTAGGCTAAGGCTAGGGCTCCCCTAGGCTTAGGCTAGAGCACGCCTAGGCTTAGGCTTGGACACCCCTAGGCTTATGTTAGGGCACCCCTAGGCTTAGGCTAAGGCAAGGGCTCCCCTTTCCTAAGGCTAGGGCACCCCTAGACTTAGGCTAGGGCACCCCTAGGCTTAGGCTAGGGCAACCCTAGGCTTAGGCTAGGGCATCCCTAGGCTTAAGCTAGGGCACCCCAGAGCTTAGGCTAGGGCACACCAAGGCTTAGGCTAGGGCACCCCTAGGCTTATGCTAGGGCACCTCTAGGATTAGGCTAAGGCTAGGGTTCCCCTAGCCTAAGGCTAGGGCACCTCTAGGCTTAGGTTAGGGCACCCCTACGATTAGGCAAGGGCATCCCTAGGCTTAGGCTAAGGCTAGGGCTCCCCTAGCCTAAGGCTCGGGCAACCCTAGGCTTTTGTTAGGGCACACCTAGGCTTAGGCTAAGGCAAGGGCTCCCCTAGCCTAAGGCTAGGGCACCCCTAGGCTTAGGCTAGGGCACACATAGGCTTAGGCTAGGGCACCCCTAGGCTTAGGCTAGGGCACACCTAGGCTTATGCTAGGGCACCCCTAGGCTTAGGCTAGGGCACACCTAGGCTTAGGCTAAGGCTAGGGCTCCCCTAGCCTAAGGCTAGGGCACCCCTACGCTTAGGCTAGGGCACCCCTAGGCTTAGGCTAGGGCACCCCTAGCCTAAGGCTAGGGCACCCCCAGGCTTAGGTTAGGGCACCCGTAGGCTTAGGCCAGGGCACCTCTAGGATTAGGCTAGGCCACCCCTAGGCTCAGGCTAAGGCTAGGGCTCCCCTAGCCTAAGGCTAGGAAACTCCTAGGATTTGCCTAAGGCAACCCTAAGCTTAGGCTAGGGCACCCCTAGGCTAAGGCTAAGGCTAGGGCTCCCCTAGCCTAAGGCTAGGGCACCCCTAGGCTTAGGCTAGGGCACCCCTAGGCTTAGGCTAGGGCACCCCTAGTCTTACGCTAGGGCACCCCTAGGCTTAGGCTAAGTCTAGGACTCCCCTAGCCTAAGGCTAGGGCACCCCTAGCCTTAGGCTAGGACACCCATAGGATTAGGCAAGGGCATCCCTAGGCTTAGGCTAAGGCTAGGGCTCCCCTAGGCTTAGGATAGGGCACGCCTAGGCTTACGCTAGGGCACCCCTAGGCTTACGCTAGGGCACCCCTAGGCTTAGGCTAGGGAAACCCTAGGCTAAGGCTAGGGCACCAAGTGTTAGGCTAGGGCACCCCTTGGCTTAGACTAGGGCAACCCTAGGCTTAGGCTACGGCACCCCTAGTCTTAGGCTAGGGCACCCCAGATCTTAGGCTATGGCACACCCAGGCTTAGGCTACGGCACCACTAGGCTTAGGCTAGGGCACCTCTAGGATTAGGCTAAGGCTGGGGCTCCCCTAGCCTAAGGCTAGGGCACCTCTAGGCTTAGGCTAGGGCACCCCTAGGATTAGGCAAGGGCATCCCTAGGCTTAGGCTATGGCTAGGGCTCCCTTAGGCTTAGGCTAGAGCACGCCTAGGCTAATGCTAGGGCACCAAGTGTTAGGCTAGGGCACCCCTTGACTTAGGCTAGGGCAACCCTAAGCTTAGGCTAGGGCACCCCTAGGCTTAGGCTAGGGCACCTCTAGGATCAGGCTAAGGCTAGGGCTCCCCTAGTCTAAGGCTAGAGCACACCTAGGCTTAGGCTAGGGCACCCTTAGGCTTACGCTAGGGCACCCCTAGGCTTACGATAGGGCACCCCTAGGCTTAGGCTAGGGAAACCCTAGGCTAAGGCTAGGGCACCAAGTGTTAGGCTAGGGCACCCCTTGGCTTAGGCTAGGGCAACCCTAGGCTTAGGCTAGGCACCCCTAGGCTTAGGCTAGGGCACCCCAGAGCTTAGGCTATGGCACACCCAGGCTTAGGCTAGGGCACCCCTAGGCTTAGGCTAGGGCACCCATAGGATTAGGCAAGGGCATCCCTAGGCTTAGGCTAAGGCTAGGGCGCCCCTAGGCTTAGGCTAGGGTACGCCTAGGCTTAGGCTTGGGCACCCCTAGGCTTAGGCTAGGGTACCCCTACGCTTAGGCTAAGGCAAGGGCTCCCCTAGCCTAAGGATACGGCACGCCTAGGCTTAGGCTAGGGCACCCCTAGGCTTAGGCTTGGGCACCCCTAGGCTAAGGCTAGGGCACCCCCAGGCTTAGGCTAGGGCACCCGTAGGCTTAGGCTAGGGCACCCCTAGGCTTAGGCTAGGGCACCCCTAGTCTTACGGTAGGGCACCCCTAGGCTTAGGCTAAGTCTAGGGCTTCCCTAGCCTAAGGCTAGGGCACCCCTAGGCTTAGGCTAGGGCACCCATAGGATTAGGCAAGGGCATCCCTAGGCTTAGGCTAAGGCTACGGCTCCCCTAGGCTTAAGCTAGGGCACGCCTAGGCTTAGGCTTGAACACCCCTAGGCTTAGGCTAGAGTACCCCTAGGCTTAGGCTAAGGCAAAGGCTCCCGTAGCCTAAGGCTAGGGCACGCCTAGGCTTACTCTAGGGCACCCCTAGGCTTAGGCTAAGTCTAGGACTCCCCTAGCCTAAGGCTAGGGCACCCCTAGGCTTAGGCTAGGACACCCATAGGATTAGGCAAGGGCATCCCTAGGCTTAGGCTAAGGCTAGGGCTCCCCTAGGCTTAGGATAGGGCACGCCTAGGCTTAGGCTTGGACACCCCTAGGCTTAGGCTAGGGTACCCCTAGGCTTAGGCTAAGGCAAAGGCTCCCCTAGCCTAAGGCTGGGGCACGCCTAGGCTTAGGCTAGGGCACCCCTTGGCTTAGGCTAGGGCACCCCTAGGCTTAGGCTTGGGCACCCCTAGGCTTAGGCTAGGGTACACCTAGGCTTAGGCTAGGGCACTCCTAGGCTTAGGCTAGGGCACACCTAGGCTTAGGCTAAGGCTAGGGCTCCCCTAGCCTAAGGCTAGGGCACCCCTAGGCTTAGGCTAGGGCACCCCTAGGCTTAGGCTAGGGCACCCCTAGGCTTACGCTAGGGCACCCCTAGGCTTACGCTAGGGCACCCCTAGGCTTACGCTAGGGAAACCCTAGGCTAAGGCTAGGGCACCAAGTGTTAGGCTAGGGCACCCCTTGGCTTAGGCTAGGGCAACCCTAGGCTTAGGCTAGGGCACCCCTAGACTTAGGCTAGGGCACCCCAGAGCTTAGGCTATGGCACACCCAGGCTTAGGCTAGGGCACCACTAGGCTTAGGCTAGGGCACCTCTAGGATTAGGCTAAGGCTGGGGCTCCCCTAGCCTAAGGCTAGGGCACCTCTAGGCTTAGGCTAGGGCACCCCTAGGATTAGGCAAGGGCATCCTTTGGCTTAGGCTATGGCTAGGGCTCCCCTAGGCTTAGGCTAGAGCACGCCTAGGCTAATGCTAGGGCACCAAGTGTTAGGCTAGGGCACCCCTTGGCTTAGGCTAGGGCAACCCTAAGCTTAGGCTAGGGCACCCCTAGGCTTAGGCTAGGGCACCTCTAGGATCAGGCTAAGGCTAGGGCTCCCCTAGTCTAAGGCTAGGGCACCCCTAGGCTTAGGCTAGGGCACCCTTAGGCTTACGCTAGGGCACCCCTAGGCTTACGATAGGGCACCCCTAGGCTTAGGCTAGGGAAACCCTAGGCTAAGGCTAGGGCACCAAGTGTTAGGCTAGGGCACCCCTTGGCTTAGGCTAGGGCAACCCTAGGCTTAGGCTAGGCACCCCTAGGCTTAGGCTAGGGCACCCCAGAGCTTAGGCTATGGCACACCCAGGCTTAGGCTAGGGCACCCCTAGGCTTAGGCTAGGGCACCCATAGGATTAGGCAAGGGCATCCCTAGGCTTAGGCTAAGGCTAGGGCGCCCCTAGGCTTAGGCTAGGGTACGCCTAGGCTTAGGCTTGGGCACCCCTAGGCTTAGGCTAGGGTACCCCTAGGCTTAGGCTAAGGCAAGGGCTCCCCTAGCCTAAGGATACGGCACGCCTAGGCTTAGGCTAGGGCACCCCTAGGCTTAGGCTTGGGCACCCCTAGGCTAAGGCTAGGGCACCCCCAGGCTTAGGCTAGGGCACCCGTAGGCTTAGGCTAGGGCATCTCTAGGCTTAGGCTAGGGCACCCCAACGATTAGGCAAGGGCATCCCTAGGCTTAGGCTAAATCTAGGGCTCCCCTAGCCTAAGGTTCGGGCACCCCTAGGCTTATGTTAGGGCACCCCTAGGCTTAGGCTAGGGCACACATAGGCTTAGGCTAGGGCACCCCTACGCTTAGGCTAGGGCACCCCTAGGCTTAGGCTAAGGCACCCCTAGCCTAAGGCTACGGCACCCCCAGGCTTAGGCTAGGGCACCCATAGGCTTAGGCTAGGGCACCTCTAGGATTAGGCTAGGGCACCCCTAGGCTTAGGTTAAGGCTAGGGCTCCCCTAGCATAAGGCTAGGGAACTCCTAGGATTTGCCTAGGGCAACCCTAAGCTTAGGCTAGGGCACCCCTAGGCTAAGGCTAAGGCTAGGTTTCCCCTAGCCTAAGGCTAGGGCACCCCTAGGCTTAGGCTAGGGCACCCCTAGTCTTACGATAGGGCACCCCTAGGCTTAGGCTAAGTCTAGGGTTTCCCTAGCCTTAGGCTAAGTCTAGGGTTTCCCTAGCCTAAGGCTAGGGCACCCCTAGGCTTAGGCTAGGGCACCCATAGGATTAGGCAAGGGCATCCCTAGGCTTAGGCTAAGGCTACGGCTCCCCTAGGCTTAAGCTAGGGCACGCCTAGGCTTAGGCTTGAACACCCCTAGGCTTAGGCTAGAGTACCCCTAGGCTTAGGCTAAGGCAAAGGCTCCCGTAGCCTAAGGCTAGGGCACGCCTAGGCTTAGGCTAGGGCACCCCTTGGCTTATGCTAGGGCACCCCTAGGCTTAGGCTAGGGAAACCCTAGGCTAAGGCTGGGGCACCAAGGCTTAGGCTAGGGCACCCCCAGGCTTAGGCAAGGGCATCCCTAAGCTTGGGCTACGGCACCCCTAGGCTTAGGCTAGGGCACACTTAGGCTAATGCTAAGGCTAGGGCTCCCCAAGCCTAAGGCTAGGACACCCCTAGGCTTAGGCTTGGGCACCCCTAGGCTTAGGCTAGGGCACCCCTAGGCTTAGGCTAAGGCTAGGTCTCCCCTAGCCTAAGGCTAGGGCACCCATTAACTTAGGCTAGGGAACCCCTAGGCTTAGGCTAGGGCACCTCTAGCCTTAGGCTAAGGCAGGTCTCCCCTTACCTAAGGCTAGGGCACCCCTAGGCTTAGGCTAAGGCACCCCTAGGCTTAGGCTAGGACACACCAGAGCTTAGGCTAGGGCACACCCAGGCTTAGGCTAGGGCACCCCTAGGCTTAGGCTAGGGCACCTCTAGGAATAGGCTAATGCTAGGGCTCCTCTAGCCTAAGGCAAGGCACCCCTATACTTAGGCTACGGCACCCCTAGGCTTAGGCTATGGCAACCCTAGGCTTAGGCTAGGGCACCCCTAGGCTTAGGCTAGGCACACCAGAGCTTAGGCTAGGGCACCCCTAGGCTTAGGCTAGGGCACCTCTAGGATTAGGCTAATGCTAGGGCTCCTCTAGCCTACGGCTAGGGCACCCCTAGGCTTAGGCTAGGGCACCTCTAGGATTAGGCAAGGGCATCCCTAGGCTTAGGCTAAGGCTAGGGCTCCCCTAGGCTTAGGCTAGAGCACGCCTAGGCTTAGGCTTGGACACCCCTAGGCTTATGTTAGGGCACCCCTAGGCTTAGGCTAAGGAAAGGGCTCCCCTAGCCTAAGGCTAGGGCACCCGTAGGCTTAGGCTAGGGCACCCCTTGGCTTAGGCTAGGGCACCCTAGGCTTAGGCTAGGGCACCCCTAGGCTTAGGCTAGGGCACACCTAGGCTTAGGCTAGGGCACCCCTAGGCTTAGGCTAGGGCACACCTAGGCTTAGGCTAAGGCTAGGGCTCCACTAGCCTAAGGCTAGGGCACCCCTAGGCTTAGGTTAGGGCACCCCTAGGCTTAGGCTAGGGCACCCCTAGGCTTACGCTAGGGCACCCCTAGGCTTACGCTAGGGCACCCCTAGGCTTAGGCTAGGGAAACCCTAGGCTAAGGCTAGGACACCAAGTGTTAGGCTAGGGCACCCCTTGGCTTAGGCTAGGGCAACCCTAGGCTTAGGCTAGGGCACCCCTAGGCTTAGGCTAGGGCACCCCAGAGCTTAGGCTAAGGCACACCCAGGCTTAGGCTAGGGCACCCCTAGGCTTAGGCTAGGGCACCTCTAGGATTAGGCTAAGGCTAGGGCTCCCCTAGCCTAAGGCTAGGGCACCCCTAGGCTTAGGCTAGGGCACCCCTAGGCTTACGCTAGGGCACCCCTAGGCTTACGCTAGGGCACCCCTAGGCTTAGGCTAAGTCTAGGGCGACCCTAGCCTAAGGGTAGGGCACCCCTAGGCTTAGGCTAGGGCACCCATAGGATTAGGCAAGGGCATCCCTAGGCTTAGGCTAAGGTTAGGGCTCCCCTAGGCTTATGTTAGGGCACCCCTAGGCTTAGGCTAAGGAAAGGGCTCCCCTAGCCTAAGGCTAGGGCACCCGTAGGCTTAGGCTAGGGCACCCCTTGGCTTAGGCTAGGGCACCCTAGGCTTAGGCTAGGGCACCCCTAGGCTTAGGCTAGGGCACACCTAGGCTTAGGCTAGGGCACCCCTAGGCTTAGGCTAGGGCACACCTAGGCTTAGGCTAAGGCTGGGGCACCAAGGCTTAGGCTAGGGCACCCCCAGGCTTAGGCAAGGGCATCCCTAGGCTTAGGCTAAGGCTAGGGCACCCCTAAGCTTGGGCTAGGGCACCCCTAGGCTTAGGCTAAGGCTGGGCTCCCCTTGCCTGAGGCTAGGGCACCCCTAGGCTTTGGCTAGGGCACCCCTAGGCTTAGGCTAGGGCACCCTTAGGCTAATGCTAAGGCTAGGGCTCCCCCAGCCTATGGCTAGGACACCCCTAGGCTTAAGCTTGGGCACCCCTAGCCTTAGACTAGGGCACCCCTAGGCTTAGGCTAAGGCTGGGTCTCCCCTAGCCTAAGGCTAGGGTACCCATAGGCTTAGGCTAGGGAACCCCTAGGCTTAGGCTAGGGCACCTCTAGCCTTAGGCTAAGGCATGTCTCCCCTAACCTAAGGCTAGGGCACCCCTAGGCTTAGGCTAGGGCACCCCTAGACTTAGGCTACGGTACCCCTAGGCTTAGGCTAGGGCAGCCCTAGGCTTAGGCTAGGGCACCCCTAGGCTTAGGCTAGGGCACACCAGAGCTTAGGCTAGGGCACACCCAGGCTTAGGCTAAGACACCCCTAGTCTTAGGCTAGGGCACCTCTAGGAATAGGCTAATGCTAGGGCTCCTGTATCCTAAGGCTAGGGCACCCTTATACTTAGGCTAGGGCACCCCTCGGCTTAGGCTATGGCAACCCTAGGCTTAGTCTAGGGCACCCCTAGGCTTAGGCTAGGCACCCCAGAGCTTAGGCTAGGGCACCCCTAGGCTTAGGCTAGGGCACCTCTAGGATTAGGCTAAGGCTAGGGCTCCTCTAGCCTAAGGCTAGGGCACCTCTAGGCTTAGGCTAGGGCACCCGTAGGATTCGGCAAGGGCATCCCTAGGCTTAGGCTAAGGCTAGGGCTCACCTAGGCTTAGGCTAGAGCACGCCTAGGCTTAGGCTTGGACACCCCTAGGTTTATGTTAGGACACCCCTAGGCTTAGGCTAAGGAAAGGGCTCCCCTAGCCTAAGGCTAGGGCACCCGTAGGCTTAGGCTTGGGCACCCCCAGGCTTAGGCAAGGGCATCCCTAGGCTTAGGCTAAGGCTAGGGCACCCCTAGGCTTGGGCTAGGACACCCCTAGGCTTAAGCTTGGGCACCCCTAGGCTTAGGCTAGGGCACCCCTAGGCTTAGGCTAAGGCTAGGTCTCCCCTAGCCTAAGGCTAGGGCACCCGTAGGCTTAGGCTAGGGCACCCCAGAGCTTAGGCTAGGGCACACCCAGGCTTAGGCTAGGGCACCCCTAGGCTTAGGCTAGGGCACCTCTAGGATTAGGCTAAGGCTAGGGCTCCCCTAGCCTAAGGCTAGGGCACCTCTAGGCTTAGGCTAGGGCACCCCTAGGATTAGGCAAGGGCATCCCTAGGCTTAGGCTAAGGCTGGGGCTCCCATAGGCTTAGGCTAGAGCACGCCTAGGCTAAGGCTAGGGCACCAAGTGTTAGGCTAGGGCACCCCTTGGCTTAGGCTACGGCAACCCTAGGCTTAGGATAGGGCACCCCTAGGCTTACGCTAGGGCACCCCGAGGCTTAGGCTAAGTCTAGGGGGACCCTAGGCTAAGGCTAGGGCACCTCTAGGCTTAGGCTAGGGCACCCATAGGATTAGGCAAGAGCATCCCTAGGCTTAGGCTAAGGCTAGGGCTCCCCTAGGTTTAGGCTAGGGCACGCCTAGGCTTAGGCTTGGAAACCCCTAGGATTAGGCTAGGGTACCCCTAGGCTTAGGTTAGGGTACCCCTAGGCTTAGGCTAAGGCAAGGGCTCCCCTAGCCTAAGGCTAGGGTACGCCTAGGCTAAGTCTAGGGCGACCCTAGCCTAAGGCTTGGGCACCCCTAGGCTTAGGCTAGGGCAATCATAGGCTTAGGCTAGGGCACCCCTAGGCTTAGGCATGGGCATCCCTAGGCTTATGCTAAGGCTAGGGCTCCCCTAGGCTTAGGCTAGGGCACGCCTAGGCTTAGGCTAAGGCTAGGGCTCCCCTAGCCTAAGGCTAGGGCACCCCTTGGCTTAGGCTAGGGCACCCATTGGCTTAGGCTAGGGCACCCCTAGGCTTAGGCTAAGGCTAGGGCTCCCCTAGCCTGAGACTAGGGAACACCTAGGCTTTGGCTACGGCACCCCTAGGCTTGGGCTAGGGCACCCCTAAGCTTAGGCTAAGGCTGGACTCCCCTAGCTTGAGGCTAGGGCACCCCTAGGCTTTGGCTACGGCACCTCTAGCCTTTGGCTAGGGCACCCCTAGGCTTAGGCTAGGGCACCCCTAGGCCAATGCTAAGGCTAGGGCACCCGTAGGCTTTGGCTAGGGCACCCCTAGGCTTAGGCTAGGGCACTCCTTGTCTTAGGCTAGGGCACTCTAGTCTTAGGCTAGGGCACCCGTAGGCTTAGGTTAGTGTACCCCTAGGCTTAAGCTAAGGCTACGGCTCCCCTAGCCTCAGGCAAGGGCAACCCTAGACGCAGGCTAAGGCACCCCTAGGCTTAGGCTAGGGCACCCCTAGGCTTAGGCTAAGGCTAGGGCTCCCCTAGCCTCAGGCTAGGGCACCCCTAGGCTCAAGCTAGGGCACCCCTACGCTTAGGCTAAGGCTCCCATAGGCTTAGGCTAGGAATCCCCTAGGCTTCGGCTTGGGCACCCCTAGGGTTAGGCTAAGTCTAGGGCTCCCCTAGCCTGAGGCTAGGGCACCCCTAGGATTAGGCTAATGTTAGGGGTCCCATAGCCTAAGGCTACGGCACTCCTAGGCTTAGGGTAGGGCACCCCTAGGCGTAGGTTATGGCACCCCTAGGCTTAGGCTAGGGCACCCCTAGGCTTAGGCTAGGGCACCCCTAGTCTTAGGCTAGGGCACCCCTAGGCTTAAGCTAAGGCTAGGGCTCCCCTAGCCTAAGGCTAGGGCACCCCTATACTTAGGCTAGGGCACCCCTAGGCTTAGGCTAGGGCAACCATAGGCTTAGGCTAGGGCACCCCTAGGCTTAGGCTAGGACACCCCAGAGCTTAGGCTAGGGCACACCCAGGCTTAGGCTAGGGCACCCCTAGGCTTAGGCTAGGGCACCTCTAGGATTAGGCTAAGGCTAGGGCTCCCCTAGCCTAAGGCTAGGGAACCTCTAGGCTTAGGCTAGGGCACCCCTAGGATTAGGCAAGGGCATCCCTAGGCTTAGGATAAGGCTAGGGCTCCCCTAGGCTTAGGCTAGAGCACGCCTAGGCTTAGGCTTGGACACCCCTAGGCTTATGTTAGGGCACCCCTAGGCTTAGGCTAAGGCAAGGGCTCCCCTAGGCTTAGGCTAGGGCACTCCTAGGCTTATGCTAAGGCTAGGGCTCCCCTAGGCTTACGCTAGGGCACGCCTAGGCTTAGGCTAAGGGTAGGGCTCCCCTAGCCTAAGGCTAGGGCACCCCTAGGCTTAGGCTAGGGCACCCCTTGGCTTAGGCTAGGGCACCCCTAGGCTTAGGCTAAGGCTAGGGCTCCCCTAGCCTGAGGCTAGGGAACCCCTAGGCTTTGGCTACGGTACCCCTAGGCTTGGGCTAGGGCACCCCTAGGCTTACGCTAAGGCTGGGCTCCCCTAGCATGAGGCTAGGGCACCCCTAGGCTTTGGCTAGGTTACCCCAAGGCTTTGGCTAGGGCACCCCTAGGCTTAGGCTAGGGCACCCCTAGGCTAATTCTAAGGCTAGGGCACCCGTAGGCTTTGGCTAGGGCACCCCTATGCTTAGGCTACGGCACCCCTTGTCTTAGGCTAGGGCACCCCAAGGCTTAGGTTAGGGAACCTCTAGGCTTAGGCTAGGGCACCCCTAGGCTTAGGCTAGGGCACCCCTAGTCTTAGGCTAGGGCACCCCTAGGCTTACGTTAGGGGACCCCTAGGATTAGGCTAAGGCTACGGCTCCCCTAGCCTCAGGCAAGGGCAACTCTAGACTCAGGCTAGGGCACCCCTAGGCTTAAGCTAAGGCTAGGGCTCCCCTAGCCTAAGGCTAGGGCACCACTATGCTTAGGCTAGAGCACCCCTAGGCTTAGGCTAGGGCAACCCTAGGCTTAGGCTAGGGCACCCCTAGGCTTAGGCTAGGGCACCCCAGAGCTTAGGCTAGGGCACACCCAAGCTTAGGCTAGGGCACCCCTAGGCTTAGGCTAGGGCACCTCTAGGATTAGGCTAAGGCTAGGGCTCCCCTAGCCTAAGGCTAGGGCACCTCTAGGCTTAGGCTACGGCACCCCTAGGATTAGGCAAGGGCATCCCTAGGCTTAGACTAAGGCTAGGGCTCCCCTAGGCTTAGGCTAGAGCACGCCTAGGCTTAGGCTTGGACACCCCAAGGCTTATGTTAGGGCACCCCTAGGCTTAGGCTAAGGCAACGGCTCCCCTAGCCTAAGGCTAGGGCACCGTAGGCTTAGGCTAGGGCACCCCTTGGCTTAGGCTAGGGCACCCCTAGGCTTAGGCTAGGGCACACCTAGGCTTAGGCTAGGGCACCCCTAGGCTTAGGCTAGGGCACACCTAGGCTTAGGCTAGGGCACACCTAGCCTTAGGCTAAGCTAGGGCTCCCCTAGCCTAAGGCTAGGGCATCCCTAGGCTTAGGCTAGGGCAACCCTAGGCTTAGGCTAGGGCACCCCTAGGCTTACGCCAGGGCACCCCTAGGCTTACGCTAGGGCACCCGTACGCTTAGGCTAAGTCTACGGCGACCCTAGCCTATGGCTAGGGCACCCCTAGGCTTAGGCTAGGGTACCCATAGGATTAGGCAAGGGCATCCCTAGGCTTAGGCTAAGGCTAGGGCTCCCCTAGGCTTAGGCTAGGGCACGCCTAGGCTTAGGCTTGGACAACCCTAGGCTTAGGCTAGGGTACCCCTTGGCTTAGGATAAGGCAAGGGCTCCCCTAGCCTAAGGCTAGGGCACGCCTAGGCTTAGGCTAGGGCACCCCTAGGCTTAGGCTAGGGCACCCCTAGGCTTAGGCTAGAGAAACCCTAGGCTTAGGCTAGGGTGCCCCTTGGCTTAGTCTAGGGCACGCCTAAGCTTAGGCTAAGGCTAGGGCTCCCCTAGCCTAAGGCTAGTGCACCCCTAGGCTTAGGCTAGGGCACCCCTCTCTTAGGCTAGGGCACCCCTAGGCTTAGGCTAAGGCTAGGGCTCCCCTAGCATGAGGCTAGGGAACCCATAGGCTTTGGCTACGGCACCCCTAGGCTTAGGCTAAGGCTAGGGCACCCCTAGGCTTTGGCTAGGGCACCCCTAGGCTTAGGCTAGGGCACCCCTTGTCTTAGGCTAGGGCACCCTAGTCTTAGACTAGGGCACCCCTACTCTTAGGTTAGGGCACCCCTAGGCTTAGGCTAAGGCTACGGCTCCCCTAGCCTCAGGCAAGGCAAACCCTAGACTCAGGCTAGGGCACCTCTAGGCTTAGGCTAGGGCACCCCTAGGCTTAGGCTAAGGCTAGGGCTCCCCTAGCCTCAGGCTAGGGCACCCCTAGGCTCAAGCTAGGGCACCCCTAGGCTTAGGCTAAGGCTCCCATAGGCTTAGGCTAGGAATCCCCTAGGCTTCGGCTTGGGCACCCCTAGGTTTAGGCTAAGTCTAGGGCTCCCCTAGCCTGAGGCTAGGGCACCCCTAGGCTTAGGCTAATGTTATGGGTCCCATAGCCTAAGGCTACGGCACTCCTAGGCTTAGGTTAGGGCACCCCTAGGCGTAGGCTATGGCACCCCTAGGCTTAGGCTAGGGCACCCCTAGGCTTAGGCTAGGGCACCCCTAGGCTTAAGCTAAGCCTAGGGCTCCCCTAGCCTAAGGCTAGGGCACCCCTATACTTAGGCTAGGGCACCCCTAGGCTTAGGCTAAGGCAACCATAGGCTTAGGCTAGGGCACCCCTATGCTTAGGCTAGGGCACCCCAGAGCTTAGGCTAGGGCACACCCAGGCTTAGGCTAGGGCACCCCTAGGCTTAGGCTAGGGCACCTCTAGGATTAGGCTAAGGCTAGGGCTCCCCTAGCCTAAGGCTAGGGCACCTCTAGGCTTAGGCTAGGGCACCCCTAGGATTAGGCTATGGCAAGGGCTCCCCTAGGCTTAGGCTAGGGCACCCCTAGGCTTATGCTAAGGCTAGGGCTCCCCTAGGCTTAGGCTAGGGCACGCCTAGGTTAGGCTAAAGCTAGGGCTCCCCTAGCCTAAGGATAGGGCACCCCTAGGCTTAGGCTAGGGCACCACGTGGCTTAGGCTAGGGCACCCCTAGGCTTAGGCTAAGGCTAGGGCTCCCCTAGCCTGAGGCTAGGGAACCCCTAGGCTTTGGCTAGGGCACCCCAAGACTTAGGCTAGGGCACCCCTAGGCTTAGGCTAAGGCTGGGCTCCCCTAGGCTGAGGCTAGGGCACCCCTAGGCTTTGGCTAGGGCACCCCTAGGCTAATTCTAAGGGTAGGGCACCCATAGGTTTTGGCTAGGGCACCCCGAGGCTTAGGCTAGGGCACCCCTTTTCTTAGGCTACGGCTCCCCTAGCCTCAGGCTAGGGCACCCCTAGGCTTAGGCTAGGGCACCCCATGGCTTAGGCTAAAGCACCCCTAGGCTTAGGCTAGGGCACCCCTAGTCTTAGTCTAGGGCACCCCTAGGCTTAGGCTAGGGCACCCCTAGTCTTAGGCTAAGGCTAGGGATCCCCTAGCCTAAGGCTAGGGCACCCCTAGGCTTAGGCTAGGGCACCCCTAGGGTTAGTCAAGGGCACCCCTAGGCTTACACTAGGGCACCCCTAGGCTTATGCTAGGGCAACCATAGGCTTAGGCTAGGGCACCCCTAGGCTTAGGCTAGGGCACCCCAGAGCTTAGGCTAGGGCACACCCAGGCTTAGGCTAGGGCACCCCTAGGCTTAGGCTAGGGCACCTCTAGGATTGGGCTAAGGCTAGGGCTCCCCTAGCCTAAGGCTAGGGCACCTCTAGGCTTAGGCTAGGGCACCCCTAGGATTAGGCAAGGGCACCCCTAGGCTTATGCTAAGGCTAGGGATCCCCTAGGCTTAGGCTAGGGCACGCCTAGGCTCAGGCTAAGGCTAGGGCTCCCCTAGCCTAAGGATAGGGCACCTCTATACTTAGGCTAGGGCACCCCTAGGCTTGGGCTAGGGCAACCATAGGCTTAAGCTAGGGCACCCCTAGGCTTAGGCTAGGGCACCCCAGAGCTTAGGCTAGGGCACACCCAGGCTTAGGCTAGGGCACCCCTAGGCTTAGGCTAGGGCACCTCTAGGATTAGGCTAAGGCTAGGGCTCCCCTAGCCTAAGGCTAGGGCACCTCTAGCCTTAGGCTAGGGCACCCCTAGGATTAGGCAAGGGCATCCCTAGGCTTAGGATAAGGCTAGGGCTCCCCTAGGCTTAGGCTAGAGCACGCCTAGGCTTAGGCTTGGACACCCCTAGGCTTATGTTAGGGCACCCCTAGGCTTAGGCTAAGGCAAGGGCTCCCCTAGGCTTAGGCTAGGGCACCCCAGAACTTAGGCTAGGGCACACCCAGGCTTAGGCTAGGGCACCCCTTGGCTTAGGCTAGGGCACCCCTAGGCTTAGGCTAGGGTACCCATAGGATTAGGAAAGCGCATCCCTAGGCTAAGGCTAAGGCTAGGGCTCCCCTAGGCTTAGGCTAGGGCACGCCTAGGCTTAGGCTTGGACAACCCTAGGCTTAGGCTAGGGTACCCCTTGGCTTAGGCTAAGGCAAGGGCTCCCCTAGCCTAAGGCTAGGGCACGCCTAGGCTTAGGCTAGGGCACCCCTTGGCTTAGGCTAGGGCACCCCTAGGCTTAGGCTAGGGCACCCCTAGGCTTAGGCTAGAGAAACCCTAGGCTTAGGCTAGGGTACCCCTTGGCTTAGGCTAGGGCACGCCTAGGCTTAGGCTAAGGCTAGGGCTCCCCTAGCCTACGGCTAGTGCACCCCTAGGCTTAGGCTAGGGCACCCCTCTCTTAGGCTAGGGCACCCCTAGGCTTAGGCTAAGGCTAGGGCTCCCCTAGCATGAGGCTAGGGAACCCATAGGCTTTGGCTACGGCACCCCTAGGCTTAGGCTAAGGCTAGGGCACCCCTAGGCTTTGGCTAGGGCACCCCTAGGCTTAGGCTAGGGCACCCCTTGTCTTAGGCTAGGGCACCCTAGTCTTAGACTAGGGCACCCCTACTCTTAGGTTAGGGCACCCCTAGGCTTAGGCTAAGGCTACGGCTCCCCTAGCCTCAGGCAAGGGCAACCCTAGACTCAGGCTAGGGCACCTCTAGGCTTAGGCTAGGGCACCCCTAGGCTTAGGCTAAGGCTAGGGCTCCCCTAGCCTCAGGCTAGGGCACCCCTAGGCTCAAGCTAGGGCACCCCTAGGCTTAGGCTAAGGCTCCCATAGGCTTAGGCTAGGAATCCCCTAGGCTTCGGCTTGGGCACCCCTAGGGTTAGGCTAAGTCTAGGGCTCCCCTAGCCTGAGGCTAGGGCACCCCTAGGCTTAGGCTAATGTTAGGGGTCCCATAGCCTAAGGCTACGGCACTCCTAGGCTTAGGGTAGGGCACCCCTAGGCGTAGGCTATGGCACCCCTAGGCTTAGGCTAGGGCACCCCTAGGCTTAGGCTAGGGCACCCCTAGGCTAAAGCTAAGGCTAGGGCTCCCCTAGCCTAAGGCTAGGGCACCCCTATACTTAGGCTAGGGCACCCCTAGGCTTAGGCTAGGGCAACCATAGGCTTAGGCTAGGGCACCCCTAGGCTTAGGCTAGGGCACCCCAGAGCTTAGGCTAGGGCACACCCAGGCTTAGGCTAGGGCACCCCTAGGCTTAGGCTAGGGCACCTCTAGGATTAGGCTAAGGCTAGGGCTCCCCTAGCCTAAGGCTAGGGCACCTCTAGGCTTAGGCTAGGGCACCCCTAGGATTAGGCTATGGCAAGGGCTCCCCTAGGCTTAGGCTAGGGCACCCCTAGGCTTATGCTAAGGCTAAGGCTCCCCTAGGCTTAGGCTAGGGCACGCCTAGGCTTAGGCTAAGGCTAGGGCTCCCCTAGCCTAAGGATAGGGCACCCCTAGGCTTAGGCTAGGGCACCCCTTGGCTTAGGCTAGGGCACCCCTAGGCTTAGGCTAAGGCTAGGGTTCCCCTAGCCTGAGGCTAGGGAACCCCTTGGCTTTGGCTAGGGCACCCCAAGGCTTAGGCTAGGGCACCCCTAGGCTTAGGCTAAGGCTGGGCTCCCCTAGCCTGAGGCTAGGGCACCCCTAGGCTTTGGCTAGGGCACCCCAAGGCTTTGGCTAGGGCACCCCTAGGTTTAGGCTAGGGCACCCCTAGGCTAATTCTAAGGCTAGGGCACCCATAGGCTTTGGCTAGGGCACCCCGAGGCTTAGGCTAGGGCACCCCTTGTCTTAGGCTAGGGCACCCCTAGGCTTAGGTTAGGGGTCCTCTAGGCTAAGGCTAGGGCACCCCTAGGCTTAGGCTAGGGCACCCCAAGTCTTAGGCTAGGGCACCCCTAGGCTTAGGTTAGGGCACCCCTAGGCTTAGGCTAAGGCTACGGCTCCCCTAACCTCAGGCTAGGGCAACCCTAGACTCAGGCTAGGGCACCCCTAGGCTTAGGCTAGGGCACCCCTAGGCTCAAGCTAGGGCACCCCTAGGCTCAGGCTAGGGCACCCCTAGGCTTTGGCAAGGGCACCCCTAGGCTTAGGCTAATGCTAGGGCTCCCCTAGGCTTAGGCTAGGGCACGCCTGGGCTTAGGCTAAGGCAAGGGCTCCCCTAGCCTAAGGCTAGGGCACCCCTAGGCTTAGGCTAGGGCACCCCATGGCTTAGGCTAAAGCACCCCTAGGCTTAGGCTAGGGCACCCCTAGTCTTAGTCTAGGACACCCCTAGGCTTAGGCTAGGGCACCCCTAGTCTTAGGCTAAGGCTAGGGATCCCCTAGCCTAAGGCTAGGGCACCCCTAGGCTTAGGCTAGGGCACCACTAGGGTTAGTCTAGGGCACCCCTAGGCTTACACTAGGGCACCCCAAGCTTATGCTAGGGCAACCATAGGCTTAGGCTAGGGCACCCCAGAGCTTAGGCTAGGGCACACCCACGCTTAGGCTAGGGCACCCCTAGGCTTAGGCTAGGGCACCTCTAGGATTGGGCTAAGGCTAGGGCTCCCCTAGCCTAAGGCTAGGGCACCTCTAGGCTTAGGCTAGGGCACCCCTAGGATTAGGCAAGGGCACCCCTAGGCTTATGCTAAGGCTAGGGCTCCCCTAGGCTTAGGCTAGGGCACGCCTAGGCTTAGGCTAAGGCTAGGGCTCCCCTAGCCTAAGGATAGGGCACCCCTATACTTAGGCTAGGGCACCCCTAGGCTTGGGCTAGGGCAACCATAGGCTTAGGCTATGGCAACCCTAGGCTTAGGCTAGGGCACCCCAGAGCTTAGGCTAGGGCACACCCAGGCTTAGGCTAGGGCACCCCTAGGCTTAGGCTAGGGCACCTCTAGGATTAGGCTAAGGCTAGGGCTCCCCTAGCCTAAGGCTAGGGCACCTCTAGGCTTAGGCTAGGGCTCCACTAGGATTAGGCAAGGGCATCCCTAGGCTTAGGATAAGGCTAGGGCTCCCCTAGGCTTAGGCTAGAGCACGCCTAGGCTTAGGCTTGGACACCCCTAGGCTTATGTTAGGGCACCCCTAGGCTTAGGCTAAGGCAAGGGCTCCCCTAGGCCTAGGCTAGGGCACCCCAGAGCTTAGGCTAGGGCACACCCAGGCTTAGGCTAGGGCACCCCTAGGCTTAGGCTAAGGCTAGGGCTCCCCTAGCCTGAGGCTAGGGAACCCCTAGGCTTTGGCTACGGTACCCCTAGGCTTGGGCTAGGGCACCCCTAGGCTTACGCTAACGCTGGGCTCCCCTAGCATGAGGCTAGGGCACCCCTAGGCTTTGGCTAGGGCACCCCAAGGCTTTGGCTAGGGCACCCCTAGGCTTAGGCTAGGGCACCCCTAGGCTAATGCTAAGGCTAAGTCACCCGTAGGCTTTGGCTAGGGCACCCCTAGGCTTAGGCTAGGGCACCCCTTGTCTAAGGCTAGGGCACCCCTAGGCTTAGGTTAGGGGACCTCTAGGCTTAGGCTAGGGCACCCCTAGGCTTAGGCTGGAGCACCCCTAGTCTTAGGCTACGGCACCCCTAGGCTTAGGTTAGGACACCCCTAGGATTAAGCTAAGGCTACGGCTCCCGTAGCCTCAGGCAAGGGCACCCCTAGGCTCAAGCTAGGGCACCCCAAGGCTTATGCTAAGGCTCCCATAGGCTTAGGCTAGGAATCCCCTAGGCTTCGGCTTGGGCACCCCTAGGGTTAGGCTAAGTCTAGGGCTCCCCTAGTCTGAGGCTAGGGCACCCCTAGGCTTAGGCTAATGTTAGGGGTCCCATAGCCTAAGGCTACGGCACTCCTAGGCCTAGGGTATGGCACCCCTAGGCGTAGGCTATGGCACCCCTAGGCTTAGGCTAGGGCACCCCTAGGCTTAGGCTAGGGCACCCCTAGTTTAGGCTAGGGCACCCCTAGGCTTAAGCTAAGGCTAGGGCTCCCCTAGCCTAAGGCTAGGGCACCCCTATGCTTAGGCTAGGGCACCCCTAGGCTTAGGCTAGGGCAACCCTAGTCTTAGGCTAGGGCACCCCTAGGCTTAGGCTAGGGCACCCCAGAGCTTAGGCTAGGGCACACCCAAGCTTAGGTTAGGGCACCCCTAGGCTTAGGCTAGGGCACCTCTAGGATTAGGCTAAGGCTAGGGCTCCCCTAGCCAAAGGCTAGGGCACCTCTAGGCTTAGGCTACGGCACCCCTAGGATTAGGCAACGGCATCCCTAGGCTTAGGCTAAGGGTAGGGCTCCCCTAGGCTTAGGCTAGGGCACACCTAGGCTTAGGCTAGGGCACCCCTAGGCTTAGGCTAGGGCACCCCTAGGCTTAGGCAAGGGCACACCTAGCCTTAGGCTAAGGCTAGGGCTCCCCTAGCCTAAGGCTAGGGCACCCCTAGGCTTAGGCTAGGGCACCCCTAGGCTTAGGCTAGGGCAACCCTAGGCTTAGGCTAGGGCACCCCTAGGCTTACGCTAGGGCACCCCTAGGCTTACGCTAGGGCACCCCTACGCTTAGGCTAAGTCTAGGGCGACCCTAGCCTAAGGCTAGGGCACCCCTAGGCTTAGGCTAGGGCACCCATAGGATTAGGCAAGGGCATCCGTAGGCTTAGGCTAAGGCTAGGGCTCCCCTAGGCTTAGGCTAGGGCACGCCTAGGTTTAGGCTTGGACAAGCCTAGGCTAGGCTAGGGTACCCCTTGGCTTAGGCTAAGGCAAGGGCTCTCCTAGCCTAAGGCTAGGGCACGCCTAGGCTTAGGCTAGGGCACCCCTTGGCTTAGGCTAGGGCACCACTAGGCATAGGCTAGGGCACCCCTAGGTTTAGGCTAGAGAAACCCTAGGCTAAGACTAGGGCACCAAGTCTTAGTCTAGGGCACCCCTTGGCTTAGGCTAGGGCAACCATAGGCTTAGGCTAGGGCACCCCTAGGCTTAGGCAAGGGCATCCCTAGGCTTAGGCTAAGGCTAGGGCTCACCTAGGCTTAGGCTAGGGCACGCCTAGGCTTAGGCTAAGGCTAGGGCTCCCCTAGCCTAAGGCTAGGGCACCCCTAGGCTTAGGCTAAGGCTAGGGCTCCCCTAGCATGAGGCTAGGGAACCCCTAGGCTTTGGCTACGGCACCCCTAGGCTTAGGCTAAGGCTAGGGCACCCCTAGGCTTTGGCTAGGGCACCCCTAGGCTTAGGCTAGGGCACCCCTTGTCTTAGGCTAGGGCACCCTAGTCTTAGACTAGGGCACCCCTAGGCTTAGGTTAGGGCACCCATAGGCTTAGGCTAAGGCTACGGCTCCCCTAGCCTCAGGCAAGGGCAACCCTAGACTCAGGCTAGGGCAACTCTAGGCTTAGGCTAGGGCACACCTAGGCTTAGGCTAAGGCTAGGGCTCCCCTAGCCTCAGGCTAGGGCACCCCTAGGCTCAAGCTAGGGCACCCCTAGGCTTAGGCTAAGGGTCCCATAGGCTTAGGCTAGGAATCCCCTAGGCTTCGGCTTGGGCACCCCTAGGGTTAGGCTAAGTCTAGGGCTCCCCTAGCCTGAGGCTAGGGCACCCCTAGGCTTAGGCTAATGTTAGGGGTCCCATAGCCTAAGGCTAGGGCACCCGTATACTTAGGCTTGGGCACCCCTAGTCTTAGGCTAGGGCACCCCTAGTCTTAGGCTAGGGCACCCATAGGCTTAAGCTAAGGCTAGGGCTCCCCTAGCCTAAGGCTAGGGCACCCCTATACTTAGGCTAGGGCACCCCTAGGCTTAGGCTAGGGCAACCATATGCTTAGGCTAGGGCACCCCTAGGCTTAGGCTAGGGCACCCCAGAGCTTAGGCTAGGGCACACCCAGGCTTAGGCTAGGGCACCCCTAGGCTTAGGCTAGGGCACCTCTAGGATTAGGCTAAGGCTAGGGCTCCCCTAGCCTAAGGCTAGGGCACCTCTAGGCTTAGGCTAGGGCACCCCTAGGATTAGGCTAAGGTAAGGGCTCCCCTAGGCTTAGGCTAGGGCACCCCTAGGCTTATGCTAAGGCTAGGACTCCCCTAGGCTTAGGCTAGGGCACGCCTAGGCTTAGGCTAAGGCTAGGGCTCCCCTAGCCTAAGGATAGGGCACCCCTAGGCTTAGGCTAGGGCACCCCTTGGCTTAGGCTAGGGCACCCCTAGGCTTAGGCTAAGGCTAGGGCTCCCCTAGCCTGAGGCTAGGGAACCCATAGGCTTTGGCTACGGCACCCCTAGGCTTGGGCTAGGGCACCCCTAGGCTTAGGCTAAGGCTGGACTCCCCTAGCCTGAGGCTAAGGCACCCCTAGGCTTTGGCTAGGGCACCCCAAGGCTTTGGCTAGGGCACCCCTAGGCTTAGGCTAGGGCACCCCTAGGCTAATTCTAAGGCTAGGGCACCCAAAGGCTTTGGCTAGGGCACCCCAAGGCTTAGGCTAGGGCACCCCTTGTCTTAGGCTAGGGCACCCCTAGGCTTAGGTTAAGGGACCTCTAGGCTTAGGCTAGGGCACCCCTAGGCTTAGGCTAGGGCACCCCTAGTCTTAGGCTAGGGCACCCATAGGCTTAGGTTAGGGCACCCCTAGGCTTAGGCTAAGGCTACGGCTCCCCTAGCCTCAGGCAAGGGCAACCCTAGACTCAGGCTACGGCACCCCTAGGCTTAGGCTAGGGCACCCCTAGGCTTAGGCAAGGGCACCCCTAGGCTTAGGCTAATGCTAGGGCTCCCCTAGGCTTAGGCTAGGGCACGCCTGGGCTTAGGCTAAGGCAAGGGCTCCCCTAGCCTAAGTCTAGGGCAGCCCTAGGCTTAGGTTAGGGCACCCCATGGCTTAGGCTAAAGCACCCCTAGGCTTAGGCTAGGGCACCCCTAGTCTTAGTCTAGGGCACCCCTAGGCTTAGACTAGGGCAATCCCTAGTCTTAGGCTAAGGCTTGGGATCCCCTAGCCTAAGGCTAGGGCACCCCTAGGCTTAGGCTAGGGCACCCCTAGGGTTAGTCTAGGGCACCCCTAGGCTTACACTAGGGCACCCCTAGGCTTATGCTAAGGCTAGGGCTCCCCTAGCCTAAGGCTAGGGCACCCCTAGGCTTAGGCTAGGGCACCCCTAGGCTTAGTCAAGGGCACCCATAGGCTTAGGCTAGGGCACCTCTAGGCTTAGGCTAGGGCACCCCTAGGCTTTGGCTAGGGTACCCCTAGGCTTATGCTAGGGCACCCCTAGGCTTTGGCTAGGGCACCCCTAGGCTTAGGCTAAGGCTAGGGCTCCCCTCGCCTAAGGATAGGGCACCCCTAGGCTTAGGCTATTGCACCACTAGGCTTTGGAAAGGGCACCCCTAGGCTTAGGCTAGGGCACCCCAAGGCTTAGGCTAGGGCACCCCAAGGCTTAGGCTAAGGCTACGGCTCCCCTAGCCTCAAGCTAGGGCACCACTAGACTCAGGCTAGGGCACAACTAGGCTTAGGCGAGGGCACCCTAGTCTTAGGCTAAGGCTAGGGCTTCCCTTCCCTAAGGCTACGGCACCTCTAGGCTTCAGTTATGGCACCCCTAGGCTTACCAAGGGCATCCCTAGGCGTAGGCTAAGGCTAGGGCACCCCTAGGCTTAGGTAGGGCACCCCTAGGCTTTGGCTAGGGTACCCCTAGGCTTAGGCTTGGGCACCCCTTCGCTTAGGGTAGGACACCCCTAGGCTTAGGCTAAGGCTCGGGCTCCCCTAGCCTAAGCTTAGGGCACCCATAGGCTTAGGCTAAGCCACCACTAGTCTTAGGCTAGGGCACACTTAGGCTTAGGCTAGGGCACACCTAGGCTTAGGCTAGGGCACCCCTAGGCTTAGGCAAGGGCATCCCTAGGCTTAGGCTTAGGCTAGGGCACCCCTAGGCTCAAGTTAGGGCACCCCTAGGCTTAGGCTAGTCATCCCTAGGCTTAGGCTAGGGCACCCCTAGGCTATTGCTAAGGCTAGGGCTCCCCTAGCCTAAGGCTAGTGCACCCCCAGGCTTAGGCAAGGGCACCCCTAGGCTTAGGCTAAGGCTAGGGCTACCCTAGGCTTAGGCTAGGGCACGCCTAGGCTTAGGCTTGGACATCCCTTGGCTTAGGCTAGGGCACCCCTAGGCTTAGGCTAGGGCACCCCTAGGCTTAGGCTAAGGCTAGGGCTCCCCTAGCCTAAGGCTAGGGAACCCCTAGGCTTAGGCTAGGGCACCCCTAGGCTTAGGCTAGGGCACACCTAGGCTTAGGCTAAGTCACACCTAGGCTTAGGCTAGGGCACCCCTAGGCTTAGGCTAGGGCACCCCAGAGCTTAGGCTAGGGCACACCCAGGCTTAGGCTAGGGCACCCCTAGGCTTAGGCTAGGGCACCTCTAGGATTAGGCTAAGGCTAGGGCTCCCCTAGCCTAAGGCTAGGGCACCTCTAGGCTTAGGCTAGGGTACCCCTAGGATTAGGCTAAGGCAAGGGCTCCCCTAGGCTTAGGCTAGGGCACCCCTAGGCTTATGCTAAGGCTAGGGCTCCCCTAGGCTTAGGCGAGGGCACGCCTAGGCTTAGGCTAAGGCTAGGGCTCCCCTAGCCTAAGGATAGGGCACCCCTAGGCTTAGGCTAGGGCACCCCTTGGCTTAGGCTAGGGCACCCCTAGGCTTAGGCTAAGGCTAGGGCTCCCCTAGCCTGAGGCTAGGGAACCCCTAGGCTTTGGCTAGGGCACCCCAAGGCTTAGGCTAGGGCACCCTTAGGCTTAGGCTAAGGCTGGGCTCCCCTAGCCTGAGGCTAGGGCACCCCTAGGCTTTGGCTAGGGCACCCCAAGGCTTTGGCTAGGGCACCCCTAGCTTAGGCTAGGGCACCCCTAGGCTAATTCTAAGGCTAGGGCACCCATAGGCTTTGGCTAGGGCACCCCTAGGCTTAGGCTAGGGCACCCCTTGTCTTAGGCTAGGGCACCCCTAGGCTTAGGTTAGGGGTCCTCTAGGCTTAGGCTAGGGCACCTCTAGGCTTAGGCTAGGGCACCCCAAGTCTTAGGATAGGGCACCCCTAGGCTTAGGTTAGGGCACCCCTAGGCTTAGGCTAAGGCTACGGCTCCCCTAGCCTCAGGCTAGGGCAACCCTACTCAGGCTAGGGCACCCCTAGGCTTAGGCTAGGGCACCCCTAGGCTCAAGCTAGGGCACACCTAGGCTTAGGCTAGGGCACCCCTAGGCTTAGGCAAGGGCATCCCTAGGCTTAGGCTAATGCTAGGGCTCCCCTAGGCTTAGGCTAGGGCACGCCTGGGCTTAGGCTAAGGCAAGGGCTCCCCTAGCCTAAGGCTAGGGCACCCCTAGGCTTAGGCTACGGCACCCCATGGCTTAGGCTAAAGCACCCCTAGGCTTAGGCTAGGGCACCCCTAGTCTTAGTCTAGGGCACCCCTAGGCTTAGGCTAGGGCACCCCTAGTCTTAGGCTAAGGCTAGGGATCCCCTAGCCTAAGGCTAGGGCACCCCTAGGCTTAGGCTAGGGCACCCCTAGGGTTAGTTTAGGGCACCCCTAGGCTTACACTAGGGCACCCCTAGGCTTATGCTAGGGCAACCATAGGCTTAGGCTAGGGCACCCCTAGGCTTAGGCTAGGGCACCCCAGAGCTTAGGCTAGGGCACACCCAGGCTTAGGCTAGGGCACCCCAGAGCTTAGGCTAGGGCACCTCTAGGATTGGGCTAAGGCTAGGGCTCCCCTAGCCTAAGGCTAGGGCACCTCTAGGCTTAAGCTAGGGCACCCCTAGGATTAGGCAAGGGCACCCCTAGGCTTATGCTAAGGCTAGGGCTCCCCTAGGCTTAGGCTAGGGGCACGCCTAGGCTTAGGCTAAGGCTAGGGCTCCCCTAGCCTAAGGATAGGGCACCCCTATACTTAGGCTAGGGCACCCCTAGGCTTGGGCTAGGGCAACCATAGGCTTAGGCTAGGGCACCCCTAGGCTTAGGCTAGGGCACCCCAGAGCTTAGGCTAGGGCACACCCAGGCTTAGGCTAGGGCACCCGTAGGTTTAGGCTAGGGCACCTCTAGGATTAGGCTAAGGCTAGGGTTCCCCTAGCCTAAGGCTAGGGCACCTCTAGGCTTAGGCTAGGGCACCCCTAGGATTAGGCAAGGGCATCCCTGGCTTAGGATAAGGCTAGGGCTCCCCTAGGCTTAGGCTAGAGCACGCCTAGGCTTAGGATTGGACACCCCTAGGCTTATGTTAGGGCACCCCTAGGCTTAGGCTAAGGCAAGGGCTCCCTAGGCTTAGGCTAGGGCACCCCAGAGCTTATGCGAGGGCACACCCAGGCTTAGGATAGGGCACCCCTTGGCTTTGGCTAGGGCACCCCTAGGCTTAGGCTAAGGCTAGGGCTCCCCTAGCCTGAGGCTAGGGAACCCCTAGGCTTTGGCTACGGTACCCTTAGGCTTAGGCTAGGGCACCCCTAGGCTAATGCTAAGGCTAAGTCACCCGTAGGCTTTGGCTAGGGCACCCCAAGGCTTAGGCTAGGGCAACCCTTGTCTTAGGCTAGGGCACCCCTAGGTTTAGGTTAGGGGACCTCTAGGCTTAGGCTAGGGCACACCTAGGCTTAGGCTAGAGCACCCCTAGTCTTAGGCTAGGGCACCCCTAGGCTTAGGTTAGGGCACCCCTAGGATTAGGCTAAGGCTACGGCTCCCCTAGCCTCAGGCAAGGGCAACCCTAGACTCAGGCTATGGCACCCCTAGGCTTAGGCTAGGGCACCCCTAGGCTCAAGCTAGGGCACCCCTAGGCTTTTGCTAAGGCTCCCATAGGCTTAGGCTAGGAATCCCCTAGGCTTCGGCTTGGGCACCCCTAGGGTTAGGCTAAGTCTAGGGCTCCCCTAGTCTGAGGCTAGGGCACCCCTAGGCTTAGGCTATTGTTAGGGGTCCCATAGCCTAAGGCTACGGCACTCCTAGGCCTAGGGTAGGGCACCCCTAGGCGTAGGCTATGGCACCCCTAGGCTTAGGCTAGGGCACCCCTAGGCTTAGGCTAGGGCACCCCTAGTCTTAGGCTAGGGCACCCCTAGGCTTAAGCTAACGCTAGGGCTCCCCTAGCCTAAGGCTAGGGCACCCCTATGCTTAGGCTAGGGCACCCCTAGGCTTAGGCTAGGGCAACCCTAGTCTTAGGCTAGGGCACCCCTAGGCTTAGGCTAGGGCACCCCAGAGCTTTGGCTAGGGCACACCCAAGCTTAGGCTAGGGCACCCCTAGGCTTAGGCTAGGGCACCTCTAGGATTAGGCTAAGGCTAGGGCTCCCCTAGCCTAAGGCTAGGGCACCTCTTGGCTTAGGCTACGGCACCCCTAGGATTAGGCAAGGGCATCCCTAGGCTTAGGCTAAGGCTAGGGCTCCCCTAGGCTTAGGCTAGAGCACGCCTAGGCTTAGGCTTGGACACCACTAAGCTTATGTTAGGGCACCCCTAGGCTTAGGCTAAGGCAAGGGCTCCCATAGCCTAAGGCTAGGGCACCGTAGGCTCAGGCTAGGGCACCCCTTGGCTTAGGCTAGGGCACCCCTAGGCTTAGGCTAGGGCACCCCTAGGCTTAGGCTAGGGCAGCCCTAGGCTTAGGCTAGGGCACCCCTAGGCTTAGGCTAGGGCACCCCTAGGGTTAGGCTAGGGCACACCTAGGCTTAGGCTAGGGCACCCCTAGGCTTAGGCTAGGGCACACCTAGGCTTAGGCTAGGGCACCCCTAGGCTTAGGCAAGGGCACACCTAGCCTTAGGCTAAGGCTACGGCTCCCCTAGCCTCAGGGTAGGGCACCACTAGACTCAGGCTAGGGCACCCCTAGGCTTAGGCTAGGGCACCCCTAGTCTTAGGCTAAGGCTAGGGCTTCCCTTCCCTTAGGCTACGGCACCCCTAGGCTTCGGTTATGGCACCCCTAGGCTTACCAAGGGCATCCCTAGGCTTAGGCTAAGGCTAGGGCACCCCTAGGCTTAGGCTAGGGCACCCCTAGGCTTAGGCTAAGGCTAGGGCTCCCCTAGCCTAAGTTAGGGCACCCCTAGGCTTAGGCTAGGCCACCACTAGTCTTAGGCTAGGCCACCACTAGTCTTAGGCTAGGGCACACTTAGGCTTAGGCTAGGGCACACCTAGGCTTGGGCTAGGGCACACCTAGGCTTAGGCTAGGGCACCCCTAGGCTTAGGCTAAGGCTCGGGCTCCCCTAGCCTAAGCTTAGGGCACCCATAGGCTTAGGCTAAGCCACCACTAGTCTTAGGCTAGGGCACACTTAGGCTTAGGCTAGGGCACACCTAGGCTTAGGCTAGGGCACACCTAGGCTTAGGCTAGGGCACCCCTAGGCTTAGGCAAGGGCATCCCTAGGCTTAGGCTTAGGCTAGGGCACCCCTAGGCTCAAGTTAGGGCACCCCTAGGCTTAGGCTAGTCCATCCCTAGGCTTAGGCTAGGGCACCCCTAGGGTATTGCTAAGGCTAGGGCTCCCCTAGCCTAAGGCTAGTGCACCCCCAGGCTTAGGCAAGGGCACCCCTAGGCTCAGTCTAAGGCTAGGGCTACCCTAGGCTTAGGCTAGGGCACGCCTAGGCTTAGGCTTGGACACCCCTTGGCTTAGGCTAGGGCACCCCTAGGCTTAGGCTAGGGCACCCCTAGGCTTAGGCTAAGGCTAGGGCTCCCCTAGCCTAAGGCTAGGGCACGCCTAGGCTTAGGCTTGGACAAGCTTAGGCTAGGCTAGGGTACCCCTTGGCTTAGGCTAAGGCAAGGGCTCCCCTAGCCTAAGGCTAGGGCACGCCTAGGCTTAGGCTAGGGCACCCCTTGGCTTAGGCTAGGGCACCCCTAGGCATAGGCTAGGGTACCCCTAGGTTTAGGCTAGAGAAACCCTAGGCTAAGACTAGGGCACCAAGTCTTAGTCTAGGGCACCCCTTGGCTTAGGCTAGGGCAACCATAGGCTTAGGCTAGGGCACCCCTAGGCTTAGGCAAGGGCATCCCTAGGCTTAGGCTAAGGCTAGGGCTCACCTAGGCTTAGGCTAGGGCACGCCTAGGCTTAGGCTAAGGCTAGGGCTCCCCTAGCCTAAGGCTAGGGCACCCCTAGGCTTAGGCTAGGGCACCCCTCTCTTAGGCTAGGGCACCCCCTAGGCTTAGGCTAAGGCTAGGGCTCCCCTAGCATGAGGCTAGGGAACCCCTAGGCTTTGGCTACGGCACCCCTAGGCTTAGGCTAAGGCTAGGGCACCCCTAGGCTTTGGCTAGGGCACCCCTAGGCTTAGGCTAGGGCACCCCTTGTCTTAGGCTAGGGCACCCTAGTCTTAGACTAGGGCACCCCTAGGCTTAGGGTAGGGCACCCATAGGCTTAGGCTAAGGCTACGGCTCCCCTAGCCTCAGGCAAGGGCAACCCTAGACTCAGGCTAGGGCACCTCTAGGCTTAGGCTAGGGCACACCTAGGCTTAGGCTAAGGCTAGGGCTCCCCTAGCCTCAGGCTAGGGCACCCCTAGGCTCAAGCTAGGGCACCCCTAGGCTTAGGCTAAGGGTCCCATAGGCTTAGGCTAGGAATCCCCTAGGTTTCGGCTTGGGCACACCTAGGGTTAGGCTAAGTCTAGGGCTCCCCTAGCCTGAGGCTAGGGCACCCCTAGGCTTAGGCTAATGTTAGGGGTCCCATAGCCTAAGGCTAGGGCACCCCTATACTTAGGCTAGGGCACCCCTAGTCTTAGGCTAGGGCACCCCTAGGCTTAAGCTAAGGCTAGGGCTCCCCTAGCCTAAGGCTAGGGCACCCCTATACTTAGGCTAGGGCACCCCTAAGCTTAGGCTAGGGCAACCATAGGCTTACGCTAGGGCACCCCTAGGCTTAGGCTAGGGCACCCCAGAGCTTAGGCTAGGGCACACCCAGGCTTAGGCTAGGGCACCCCTAGGCTTAGGCTAGGGCACCTCTAGGATTAGGCTAAGGCTAGGGCTCCCCTAGCCTAAGGCTAGGGCACCTCTAGGCTTAGGCTAGGGCACCCCTAGGATTAGGCTAAGGCAAGGGCTCCCCTAGGCTTAGGCTAGGGCACCCCTAGGTTTATGCTAAGGCTAGGGCTCCCCTAGGCTTAGGCTAGGGAACGCCTAGGCTTAGGCTAAGGCTAGGGCTCCCCTAGCCTAAGGATAGGGCACCCCTAGGCTTAGGCTAGGGCACCCCTTGGCTTAGGCTAGGGCACCCCTATGCTTAGGCTAAGGCTAGGGCTCCCCTAGCCTGAGGCTAGGGAACCCATAGGCTTTGGCTATGGCACCCCTAGGCTTGGGCTAGGGCACCCCTAGGCTTAGGCTAAGGCTGGGCTCCCCTAGCCTGAGGCTAGGGCACCCCTAGGCTTTGGCTAGGGCACCCCAAGGCTTTGGCTAGGGCACCCCTAGGCTTAGGCTAGGGCACCCCTAGGCTAATTCTAAGGCTAGGGCACCCATAGGCTTTGGCTAGGGCACCCCAAGGCTTAGGCTAGGGCACCCCTTGTCTTAGGCTAGGGCACCCCTAGGCTTAGGTTAGGGGACCTCTAGGCTTAGGCTAGGGCACCCCTAGGCTTAGGCTAGGGCACCCCTAGTCTTAGGCTAGGGCACCCATAGGCTTAGGTTAGGGCACCCCTAGGCTCAAGCTAGGGCACCCCGAGGCTTAGGCTAGGGCACCCCTAGGCTTAGGCAAGGGCACCCCTAGGCTTAGGCTAATGGTAGGGCTCCCCTAGGCTTAGGCTAGGGCACGCCTGGGCTTAGGCTAAGGCAAGGGCTCCCCTAGCCTAAGGCTAGGGCACCCCTAGGCTTAGGCTAGGACACCCCATGGCTTAGGCTAAAGCACCCCTAGGCTTAGGCTAGGGCAACCCTAGTCTTAGTCTAGGGCACCCCTAGGCTTAGGCTAGGGCACCCCTAGTCTTAGGCTAAGGCTAGGGATCCCCTAGCCTAAGGCTAGGGCACCCCTAGGCTTAGGCTAGGGCACCCCTAGGGTTAGTCTAGGGCACCCCTAGGCTTACACTAGGGCACCCCTAGGCTTATGCTAAGGCTAGGGCTCCCCTAGCCTAAGGCTAGGGCACCCCTAGGCTTAGGCTACGGCACCCCTAGGCTTAGTCAAGGGCACCCCTAGGCTTAGGCTAAGGCTAGGGATCCCCTAGCCTAAGGCTAGGGCACCTCTAGGCTTAGGCTAGGGCACCCCTAGGCTTTGGCTAGGGTACCCCTAGGCTTATGCTAGGGCACCCCTAGGCTTTGGCTAGGGCACCCCTAGGCTTAGGCTAAGGCTAGGGCTCCCCTCGCCTAAGGCTAGGGCACCCCTAGGCTTAGGCTATTGCACCACTAGGCTTTGGAAAGGGCACCCCTAGGCTTAGGCTAGCGCACCCCAAGGCTTAGGCTAGGGCACCCCAAGGCTTAGGCTAAGGCTACGGCTCCCCTAGCCTCAGGGTAGGGCACCACTAGACTCAGGCTAGGGCACCCCTAGGCTTAGGCTAGGGCACCCCTAGTCTTAGGCTAAGGCTAGGGCTTCCCTTCCCTAAGGCTACGGCACCCCTAGGCTTCGGTTATGGCACCCCTAGGCTTACCAAGGGCATCCCTAGGCGTAGGTTAAGGCTAGGGCACCCCTAGGCTTAGGCTAGGGCACCCCTAGGCTTTGGCTAGGGTACCCCTAGGCTTAGGCTTGGGCACCCCTTCGCTTAGGGTAGGACAGCCCTAGGCTTAGGCTAGGGCACCCCTAGGCTTAGGTTAGGGCACCCCTAGGCTTAGGCTAAGGCTAGGGCTCCCCTAGCCTAAGTTAGGGCACCCCTAGGCTTAGGCTAGGCCACCACTAGTCTTAGGCTAGGCCACCACTAGTCTTAGGCTAGGGCACACTTAGGCTTAGGCTAGGGCACACCTAGGCTTGGGCTAGGGCACACCTAGGCTTTGGCTAGGGCACCCCTAGGCTTAGGCTAAGGCTCGGGCTCCCCTAGCCTAAGCTTAGGGCACCCATAGGCTTAGGCTAAGCCACCACTAGTCTTAGGCTAGGGCACACTTAGGCTTAGGCTAGGGCACACCTAGGCTTAGGCTAGGGCACACCTAGGCTTAGGCTAGGGCACCCCTAGGCTTAGGCAAGGGCATCCCTAGGCTTAGGCTTAGGCTAGGGCACCCCTAGGCTCAAGTTAGGGCACCCCTAGGCTTAGGCTAGTCCATCCCTACGCTTAGGCTAGGGCACCCCTAGGGTATTGCTAAGGCTAGGGCTCCCCTAGCCTAAGGCTAGTGCACCCCCAGGCTTAGGCAAGGGCACCCCTAGGCTCAGGCTAAGGCTAGGGCTACCCTAGGCTTAGGCTAGGGCACGCCTAGGCTTAGGCTTGGACACCCCTTGGCTTAGGCTAGGGCACCCCTAGGCTTAGGCTAGGGCACCCCTAGGCTTAGGCTAAGGCTAGGGCTCCCCTAGCCTAAGGCTAGGGAACCCCTAGGCTTAGGCTAGGGCACCCCTAGGCTTAGGCTAGGGCACACCTAGGCTTAGGCTAAGTCACACCTAGGCTTAGGCTAGGGCACCCCTAGGTTTAGGCTTGGGCACCCCTAGGCTTAGGCTAAGGCTAGGGCTCCACTAGCCTGAGACTAGGGCACCCCTTGGCTTGGGCACGCCTAGGCTTTGGCAATGGCACCCCTAGGCTTAGGCTAAGGCTAGGGCTCACCTAGCCTAAGGCTAGGGCACCCCTAGGCTTAGTCTAGGGCATCCATAGGCTTGGGCTAGGGCACCCCTAGGGTTTGTCTAGGGAACCCCTAGGCTTACGGTAGGGCACCCCTACTTAGGATAGGGCACCCCTAGGCTTAGGCAAGGGCACCCCTAGGCTTAGGCTAATGCTAGGGCTCCCCTAGGCTTAGGCTAGGGCACGCCTAGGTTTAGGCTAAGGCAAGGGCTCCCCTACCTAAGGCTAGGGCACCCCTAGGCTTAGGCTAGGGCACCCCTTGGCTTAGGCTAAGGCACCCCTAGGCTTAGGCTAGGGCACCCCTAGGCTTAGGCTAGGGCACCCTTAGGCTTAGGCTAGGGCACCCCTAGGCTTAAGCTAAGGCTAGGGATCTCCTAGCCTAAGGCTAGGGCACCCCTACGCTTAGGCTAGGGAACCCCTAGAGTTAGTCTAGGGCTCCCCTAGGCTTAGGCTAAGGCTAGGGCTCCCCTAGCCTAAGGCTAGGGCACCCGTAGGCTTAGGCTAGGGCACCCCTAGGCTTAGGCTAAGGCACCCCTAGGCTTAGGCTAGGGCACCCCTACGCTTAGGCTAGGGAACCCCTAGAGTTAGTCTAGGGCTCCCCTAGGCTTAGGCTAAGGCAAGGGCTCCCCTAGCCTAAGGCTAGGGCACCCGTAGGCTTAGGCTAGGGCACCCCTAGGCTTAGGCTAAGGCACCCCTAGGCTTAGGCTAGGGCACCCCTAGGCTTAGGCTAGGGCACCCCTAGGCTTAGGCTAAGGCTAGGGCTCCCCTAGCCTAAGGCTAGGGCACCCCTAGGCTTAGGCTAGGGCACCCCTAGACTTAGGCTAGGGCACCCCTAGACTTAGGCTAGGGCACCCCTAGGCTTAGGCTAGGGCACCCCTAGGCTTAGGCTAGGGCACCCCTAGGCTTAGGCTAGGGCACCCCTAGGATTAGGTTAGGGCACCCCTAGGCTTATGCTAAGGCTAGGGCTCCCCTAGCCTAAGGCTAGGGAACCCCTAGGCTTAGGCTAGGGCACCCCTAGACTTAGGCTAGGCCACCCCTAGACTTAGGCTAGGGCACCCGTAGGCTTAGGCTAAGGCATCCCTAGGCTTAGGCTAGGGCACCCCTAGGCTTAGGCTAGGGCACCCCTAGGCTTAGGCTAAGGCTAGGGATCCCCTAGCCTAAGGCTAGGGCACCCCTAGGCTTAGGCTAGGGCACCCCTAGGTTTAGTCTAGGGCTCCCCTAGGCTTAGGCTAGGGCACCCCTAGGCTTAGGCTAGGGCACCCCTAAGCTTAGGCTAGGGCACCCCTAGGCTTTGGCTAGGGCACCCCTAGGCTTAGGCTAAGGCTAGGGCTCCCCTAGCCTAAGGCTAGGGCACCCCTAGGCTTAGGCTAGGCCACCACTAGTCTTAGGCTAGGGCACACTTAGGCTTAGGCTAGGGCACACCTAGGCTTAGGATAGGGCACACCTAGGCTTAGGCTAGGGCACCCCTAGGCTTAGGAAAGGGCACCCCTAGGCTTAGGCTAGGGCACCCCAAGGCTCAAGCTAGGGCACCCATAGTCTTAGGCTAGTCCATCCCTAGACTTAGGCTAGGGCACCCCTAGGCTAATGCTAAGGCTAGGGCTCCCCTAGCCTAAGGCTAGGGCACCCCTACGCTTAGGCTAGGGCACCCCTAGGCTAATGCTAAGGCTAGGGCTCCCCTAGCCTAAGGTTAGGACACACCTAGGCTTAGCCTAGGGCACCCCTAGGCTTTGGCTACGGCACCCCTAGGCTTAGGCTAGGGCACCCCTAGGCTTAAGTTAGGGTACCCCTAGGCTTAAGCTAGGGCACCCATAGGTTTAGGCTAGGGCTCCCCTAGCCTAAGGATAGGGCACCCGTAGGCTTAGGCTAGGGCACCCCTAGGCTTTGGCTAGGGCACCCCTAGGCTTAGGATAGGGCACCCCTAGGCTTAGGCTACGGCACCCCTAGGCTTAGGCTAGGGCACCCCTAGGTTAGGCTAGGGCACCCCTAGGCTTAGGCTAGGACACCCCTAACCTAGGGCTAGGGCACCCCTATGCTTAGGTTAGGGCACTCCTAGGCTTTAGCTAGGGCACCCCTAGGCTTAGGTTAGGGCACCCCTCGGCTTAGGCTAGTGCACCCATAGGCTTATCTAAGGCTAGGGCTCCCCTAGCCTAAGGCCAGGGCACCCTAGGCTTAGGCTAGGACACCCCTAGTCTTAGGCTAGGGCACCCCTAGGCTTAGGCAAGGGCACCCCTAGGCTTAGGCTAAGGCTAGGGCTCCCCTAGCCTAAGGCTAGGGCACCCCTATGCTCAGGTTAGGGCACCCTTAGGCTTAGGCTAGGGCACCCCTAGGCTTAGGCTAGGGCACCCCTAGGCTTAGGCTAAGGCTAGGGCTCCCCTAGCCTAAGGCTAGGGCACCCCTATGCTCTGGCTAGAGCACCCTTAGGCTTAGGCTAGGGCACCCCTAGTCTTAGGCTAAGGGTAGGGATCCCCTAGCCTAAGGCTGGGCACCCCTAGGCTTAGGCTAGGGCACCCCTAGTTTTAGGCTAGGGCACCCCTAGGCTTAGGTTTGGGCACCCCTAACCTTAGGCTAGGGCACTCCTAGGCTTAGGCTAAGGCTAGGTATCCCCTAGCCTAAGGCTAGGGCACCCCTAGGCTTAGGCTAGGGCACCCCTTGGCTTAGGCTAAGACACCCCTAGGTTTAGGATAAGGAACCCCTAGTCTTAGGCTAGGGCACCCCTAGGCTTCGGCTAGGGCACCCCTAGGCTTATGCTAAGGCTAGGGCTCCCCTAGCCTAAGGCTAGGGCACCCCTAGACTTAGGCTAGGGTACCCCTAGTCTTGGGCTAGGGCACCCCTAGGCTTAGACTAAGGCTAGGGCTCCCCTAGCCTAAGGCTAGGGCACCACTAGGCTTAGGCTACGGCACCCCTAGGCTTAGGCTAAGGCTAGGGCTCCCCTAGCCTAAGGCTAGGGAACCCCTAGGCTTAGGCTAGGGCACCCCTAGGTTTAGGCTAGGGAACACCTAGGCTTAGGCTAAGGCACACCTAGGCTTAGGCTAGGGCACACCTAGGCTTAGGCTAGGGAACCCCTAGGCTTAGGCTAGGGCACACCTAGGCTTAGGCTAGGGCACCCCTGGGCTTAGTCTAAGGCTACGGCTCCCCTAGCCTCAGCCTAGGGCACCACTAGACTCAGGCTAGGGCACCCCTAGGCTTAGGCTAAGGCTAAGGCTCCCCTAGCCTCAGGGTAGGGCACCCCTAGGCTCAAGCTAGGGCACCCCTAGGCTTAGGCTAGGCCATCCCTAGGCTTAGGCTAGGGCACCCCTAGGCTTAGGCTTGGGCACCCCTATGCTTAGGCTAAGGCTAGGGCTCCCCTAGCCTGAGGCTAGGGCACCCCTTGGCTTTGGCTAGGGCAACCCTAGGCTTAGTCTAGGGCACCCCTAGGCTAATTCTATGGCTAGGGCTCCCCTAGCCTAAGGCTAGGGCACCCCTAGGCTTAGGCTAAGGCTAGGGCTCCCCTAGCCTAAGGCTAGGGCACCCCTAGGTTTGGCTAGGGCACCCCTAGGCTTGGGCTAGGGCACCCCTAGGCTTGGGCTAGGGCACCCCTAGAGTTTGTCTAGGGAACCCCTAGGCTTATGCTAGGGCACCCCTAGGCTTGGGATAGGGCACACCTAGGCTTAGTCAAGGGCACCCCTAGGCTTAGGCTAATGCTAGGGCTCCCCTAGGCTTAGGCTAGGGCACGCCTAGGTTTAGGCTAAGGCAAGGGCTCCTCTACCTAAGGCTAGGGCACCCCTAGGCTTAGGCTAGGGCACCCCTTGCCTTAGGCTAAGGCACCCCTAGGCTTAGGCTAGGGCACCCCTAGGCTTAGGCTAGGGCACCACTAGGCTTAGGCTAAGGCTAGGGATCTCCTAGCCTAAGGCTAGGGCACACCTAGGCTTAGGCTATGGAACCCCTAGGGTTAGTCTAGGGCTCGCCTAGGCTTAGGCTAGGGCACGCCTAGGCTTAGGCTAAGGCAAGGGCTCCCCTAGCCTAAGGATAGAGCACCCAGAGGCTTAGGCTAGGGCACCCCTTGGCTTAGGCTAAGGCACCCCTAGGCTTAGGCTAGGGCACCCCTAGGCTTAGGCTAGGGCACCCCTAGGCTTAGGCTAGGGCATCCCAAGGATTGGGCTAGGGCACCCCTAGGCTTATGCTAAGGCCAGGGCTCCCCTAGCCTAAGGCTAGGGAACCCCTAGGCTTAGGCTGGGGCACCCCTAGACTTAGGCTAGGGCACCCCTAGGCTTAGGCTAAGGCACCCCTAGGCTTAGGCTAGGGCACCCCTAGGCTTAGGCTAGGGCACCCCTAGGCTTAGGCTAAGGCTAGGGATCCCCTAGCCTAAGGCTAGGGCACCCCTAGGCTTAGGCTAGGGCACCCCTAGGTTTAGTCTAGGGCTCCCCTCGCCTAAGGCTAGGGCACCCCTAGGCTTAGGCTAGGGCACCCCTAGGCTTAGGCTAGGGCACCCCTAAGCTTAGGCTAGGGCACCCCTAAGCTTAGGCTAGGGCACCCCTAGGCTTTGGCTAGGGCACCCCTACGCTTAGGCTAAGGCTAGGGCTCCCCTAGCCTAAGGCTAGGGCACCCCTAGGCTTAGGTTAGGCCACCACTAGTCTTAGGCTAGGGCACACTTAGGCTTAGGCTAGGGCACACCTAGGCTTAGGATAGGGCACACATAGGCTTAGGCTAGGGCACCCCTAGGCTTAGGCAAGGGCACACCTAGGCTTAGGCTTAGGCTAGGGCACCCCTAGGCTCAAGCTAGGGCACCCCTAGGCTTAGGCTAGGGCACCCATAGGTTTAGGCTAGGGCTCCCCTAGCCTAAGGATAGGGCACCCGTAGGCTTAGGCTAGGGCACCCCTAGGCTTAGGCTAGGGCACCCCTAGGCTTAGGCTAGGGCACCCCTAGGCTTGGCTAGGGCACCCCTAGTCTTAGGCTAAGGCTAGGGATCCCCTAGCCTAAGGCTAGGGCACCCCTAGGCTTAGGCTAGGGCACCCCTAGGCTTAGTTTAGGGCACCCTTAGGCTTAGGCAAGGGCACCCCTAGGCTTAGGCAAAGGCTAGGGCTACCCTAGGCTTAGGCTAGGGTATGCCGAGGCTTAGGCTAGGGCACCCATAGGTTTAGGCTAGGGCTCCCCTAGGCTTAGGCTAGGGCACCTCGAGGCTTAGGCTAGGGCACCCTTAGGCTTAGGCTAGGGCACCCCTAGGCTTAGGTTAAGGCTATGGCTCCCCTAGCCTCAGGCTAGGGCACCACTAGACTCAGGCTAGGGCACCCCTAGGCTTAGGCTAGGGCACCCCTAGGCTTAGGCTAAGGCTAGGGCTCCCCTAGCCTAAGGGTAGGGCACCCCTATGCTTAGGCTAGGGCACCCCTAGGCTTAGGCTAGGGCACCCCTAGGCTTTGGCTAGGGCACCCCTAGGCTTAGGCTAAGGCTAGGGCTCCCCTAGCCTAAGGCTAGGGCACCCCTAGGCTTAGGCCAGGGCACCCCTAGGCTTAGGCTAGGGCACCCCTAAGCTTAGGCTAGGGCACCCCTAGGCTTAGGCTAGGGCACCCCTAGGTTTAGTCTAGGGCTCCCCTAGGCTTAGGCTAGGGCACCCCTAAGGTTAGGCTAAGGCTAGGGCTCCCCTCGCCTAAGGCTAGGGCACCCCTAGGCTTAGGCTAGGGCACCCCTAGGCTTAGGCTAGGGCACCCCTAAGCTTAGGCTAGGGCACCCCTTGGCTTTGGCTAGGGCACCCCTACGCTTAGGCTAAGGCTAGGGCTCCCCTAGCCTAAGGCTAGGGGACCCCTAGGCTTAGGTTAGGCCACCACTAGTCTTAGGCTAGGGCACACTTAGGCTTAGGCTAGGGCACACCTAGGCTTAGGATAGGGCACACATAGGCTTAGGCTAGGGCACCCCTAGGCTTAGGCAAGGGCACACCTAGGCTTAGGCTTAGGCTAGGGCACCCCTAGGCTCAAGCTAGGGCACCCCTAGGCTTAGGCTAGTCCATCCCTAGACTTAGGCTAGGGCACCCCTAGGCTATTGCCAAGGCTAGGGCTCCCCTAGCCTAAGGCTAGGGCACCCCTAGGCTTAGGCTAGGGCACCCCTAGGCTAATGCTAAGGCTAGGGCTCCACTAGCCTAAGGCTAGGACACACTTAGGCTTAGCCTAGGGCACCCCTAGGCTTTGGCTATGGCACACCTAGTCTTAGGCTAGGGCACCCCTAGGCTTAAGCTAGGGCACCCCTAGGCTTAAGCTAGGGCACCCATAGGTTTAGGCTAGGGCTCCCCTAGCCTAAGGATAGGGCACCCATAGGCTTAGGCTAGGGCACCCCTAGGCTTAGGCTAGGGCACCCCTAGGCTTGGCTAGGGCACCCCTAGTCTTAGGCTAAGGCTAGGGATCCCCTAGCCTAAGGCTAGGGTACCCCTAGGCTTAGGCTAGGGCATCCCTAGGCTTAGTCTAGGGCACCCTTAGGCTTAGGCAAGGGCACCCCTAGGCTTAGGCAAAGGCTAGGGTACCCTAGGTTAAGGCTAGGGAACGCCTAGGCTTAGGCTAGGGCACCCCTAGACTTAGGCTAGGGCACCCCTAGGCTTAGGCTAGGGCACCCCTAGGCTTAGTTTAGGGCACCCCAAGGCTTAGGCTAAGCCTACGGATCCCCTAGCCTAAGCCTAGGGCACCCCTAGGCTTAGGCTAGGGCACCCCTAGGCTTAGGCTGGGGCACCCCTAAGCTTAGGCTAGGGCACCCCTAGGCTTTGGCTAGGGCACCCCTAGGCTTAGGCTAAGGCTAGGGCTCCCCTAGCCTAAGGCTAGGGCACCCCTAGGCTTAGGCTAGGCCACCACTAGTCTTAGGCTAGGGCACACTTAGGCTTAGGCTAGGGCACACCTAGGCTTAGGCTAGGGCACACCTAGGCTTAGGCTAGGGCACCCTTAGGCTTAGGCAAGGGCACCCCTAGGCTTAGGCTTAGGCTAGGGCACCCCTAGGCTCAAGCTAGGGCACCCCTAGGCTTAGGCTAGTCCATCCCTAGACTTAGGCTAGGGCACACTAGGCTAATGCTAAGGCTAGGGCTCCCCTAGCCTAAGGCTAGGGCACCCCTAGGATTAGGCTAGGGCACCCCTAGGCTAATGCTAAGGTTAGGGCTCCCCTAGCCTAAGGCTAGGACACACCTAGGCTTAGCCTAGGGCACCCCTAGGCTTTGGCTATGGCACCCCTAGGCTTAGGCTAGGGCACCCCTAGGCTTAAGCTAGGGCACCCCTAGGCTTAGGCTAGGGCACCCATAGGTTTAGGCTAGGGCTCCCCTAGCCTAAGGATAAGGCACCCGTAGGCTTAGGCTAGGGCACCCCTAGACTTAGGCTAGGGCACCCCTAGGCTTAGGCTAGGGCACCCCTAGGCTTGGCTAGGGCACCCCTAGTCTTAGGCTAAGGCTAGGGATCCCCTAGCCTAAGGCTAGGGCACCCCTAGGCTTAGGCTAGGGCACCCCTAGGCTTAGTTTAGGGCACCCTTAGGCTTAGGCAAGGGCACCCCTAGGCTTAGGCAAAGGCTAGGGCTACCCTAGGCTTAGGCTAGGGTATGCCGAGGCTTAGGCTAGGGCACCCATAGGTTTAGGCTAGGGCTCCCCTAAGCTTAGGCTAGGGCACCCCGAGGCTTAGGCTAGGGCACCCTTAGGCTTAGGCTAGGGCACCCCTAGGCTTAGGTTAAGGCTATGGCTCCCCTAGCCTCAGGCTAGGGCACCACTAGACTCAGGCTAGGGCACCCCTAGGCTTAGGCTAGGGCACCCCTAGGCTTAGGCTAAGGCTAGGGCTCCCCTAGCCTAAGGCTAGGGCACCCCTATGCTTAGGCTAGGGCACCCCTAGGCTTAGGCTAGGGCACCCCTAGGCTTTGGCTAGGGCACCCCTAGGCTTAGGCTAAGGCTAGGGCTCCCCTAGCCTAAGGCTAGGGCACCCCTAGGCTTAGGCTATTGCACCAGTAGGCTTAGGGTAGGGCACCCCTAGGCTTAGGCTACGGCACCCCTAGGCTTAGGCTAGAGCACCCCTAGGCTTAGGCTAAGGCTAGGGATCACCTAGCCTAAGGCTAGGGCACCCCTAGGCTTAGGCTAGGGCACCCCTAGGGTTAGTCTAGGGCTACCCTAGGCTTAGGCTGGGGCACGCCTAGGCTTAGGCTAGGCCACCACTAGTCTTAGTCTAGGGCACACTTAGGCTTAGGCTAGGGCACACCTAGGCTTAGGATAGGGCACACCTAGGCTTAGGCTAGGGCACCCCTAGGCTTAGGCAAGGGCACCCCTAGGCTTAGGCTTAGGCTAGGGCACCCCTAGGCTCAAGCTAGGGCACCCATAGGCTTAGGCTAGTCCCTCCCTAGAAATAGGCTAGGGCACCCCTAGGCTTAGGCTAGGGCATCCCTAGACTAATGCTAAGGCTAGGGCTCCCCTAGCCTAAGGCTAGGACACACCTAGGCTTAGCCTAGGGCACCCCTAGGCTTTGGCTATGGCACCCCTAGGCTTAGGCTAGGGCACCCCTAGGCTTAAGCTAGGGCACCCCTAGGCTTAGGCTATTGCACCACTAGGCTTAGGATAGGGCACCCATAGGCTTAGGCTACGGCACCCCTAGGCTTAGGCTAGGGCACCCCTAGGTTAGGCTAGGGCACCCCTAGGCTTAGGCTAGGACACCCCTAACCTAGGGCTAGGGCACCCCTATGCTTAGGTTAGGGCACTCCTAGGCTTTAGCTAGGGCATCCCTAGGCTTAGGTTAGGGCACCCCTCAGCTTAGGCTAGTGCACCCCTAGGCTTATCTAAGGCTAGGGCTCCCCTAGCCTAAGGCTAGGGCACCCCTATGCTCTGGCTATTGCACCCTTAGGCTTAGGCTAGGGCACCCCTAGTCTTAGGCTAAGGTTAGGGATCCCCTAGCCTAAGGCTGGACACCCCTAGGCTTAGGCTAGGGCACCCCTAGTTTTAGGCTAGGGCACCTCTAGTCTTAGGTTTGGGCACCCCTAAGCTTAGGCTAGGGCACTCCTAGGCTTACGCTAAGGCTAGGTCTCCCCTAGCCTAAGGCTAGGGCACCCCTAGGCTTAGGCTAGGGCACCCCTTGGCTTAGGCTAAGACACCCCTAGGCTTAGGATAGGGAACCCCTAGGCTTAGGCTAGGGCACCCCTAGGCTTAGGCTAGGGCACCCCTAGGCTTATGCTAAGCTAGGGCTCCCCTAGCCTAAGGCTAGGGCACCCCTAGGCTTAGGCTAGGGCACCCCTAGGGTTAGTCTAGGGCACCCTTAGGCCTACGCTAGGGCACCCCTCGGCTTAGGCTAAGGCTAGGGCTCCCCTAGCCTAAGGCTAGGGCACCCCTAGGATTAGGCTAGGGCACCCCTAGGCTTCGGCTAGGACACCCCTAGGCTTAGGCTAGGGCACCCCTAGGCTTAGGCTAGGGCACCATTAGACTCAGGCTAGGGCACCCCTAGGCTTAGGTTGGGCACCCCTAGGCTTAGGCTAAGGCTAGGGCTAACCTAGCCTAAGGCTATGGCACCCCTAGGCTTAGGCTAGGGCACCCCTAGGCTTAGGCTAGGGCACCCTTAGACTTAGGCTAGGGCACCCCTAGTCTTGGGCTAGGGCACCCCTAGGCTTAGGCTAAGGCTAGGGCTCCCCTAGCCTAAGGCTAGGGCACCACTAGGCTTAGGCTAGGGCACCCCTAGGCTTAGGCTAGGGCACGCCTAGGTTTAGGCTTGGACACCCCTTGGCTGTTGCTAGGGCACCCCTAGGCTTAGGCTAGGACACCCCTAAGTTTAGGCTAAGGCTAGGGCTCCCCTAGCCTAATGCTAGGGAACCCCTAGGCTTAGGCTAGGGCACCCCTAGGTTTAGGCTAGGGAACACCTAGGCTTAGGCTAAGGCACATCTAGGCTTAGGCTAGTGCACACCCAGGCTTAGGCTAGGGCACCCCTAGGCTTAGGCTAGGGCACACCTAGGCTTAGGCTAGGGCACCCCTGGGTTTAGTCTAAGGCTATGGCTCCCCTAGCCTCAGCCTAGGGCACCACTAGACTCAGGCTAGGGCACCCCTAGGCTTAGGCTAGGGCACCCCTAGGCTTAGGCTAAGGCTAAGGCTCCCCTAACCTCATGGTAGGGCACCCCTAGGCTCAAGCTAGGGCACCCCTAGGCTTAGGCTAGGCCATCCCTAGGCTTAGGCTAGGGCACCCCTAGGCTTAGGCTTGGGCACCCCTATGCTTAGGCTAAGGCTAGGGCTCCCCTAGCCTGCGGCTAGGGCACCCCATGGCTTTGGCTAGGTAAACCCTAGGCTTAGTCTAGGGCACCCCTAGGCTAATTCTATGGCTAGGGCTCCCCTAGCCTAAGGCTAGGGCACCCCTAGTCTTAGGCTAAGGCTAGGGCTCCCCTAGCCTAAGGCTAGGGCACCCCTAGGTTTGGCTAGGGCACCACTAGCCTTGGGCTAGGGCACTCCTAGGCTTGGGCTAGGGCACCCCTAGGGTTTTTCTAGGGAACACCTAGGCTTATGCTAGGGCACCCCTTGACTTGGGTTAGGGCACCCCTAGGCTTAGTCAAGGGCACCCCTAGGCTTAGGCTAATGCTAGGGCTCCCCTAGGATTAGGCTAGGGCACGCCTAGGTTTAGGCTAAGGCAACGGCTCCCCTACCTAAGGCTAGGGCACCCCTAGGCTTAGGCTAGGGCACCCCTTGGCTTAGGCTAAGGCACCCCTAGGCTTAGGCTAGGGCACCCCTAGGCTTAGGCTAGGGCACCCCTAGGCTTAGGCTAAGGCTAGGGATCCCCTAGCCTAAGGCTAGGGCACCCTTAGGCTTAGGCTATGGCACCCCTAGGTTTAGTCTAGGGCTCCCCTAGGCTTAGGCTAGGGCACCCCTAAGCTTAGGCTAAGGCTAGGGCTCCCCTCGCCTAAGGCTAGGGCACCCCTAGGCTTAGGCTAGGGCACCCCTAGGCTTAGGCTAGAGCACCCCTAAGCTTAGGCTAGGGCACCCCTAGGCTTTGGCTAGGGCACCCCTAGGCTTAGGCTAAGGCTAGGGCTCCCCTAGCCTAAGGCTAGGGCACCCCTAGGCTTAGGCTAGGCCACCACTAGTCTTAGGCTAGGGCACACTTAGGCTTAGGCTAGGGCACACCTAGGCTTAGGCTAGGGCACACCTAGGCTTAGGCTAGGGCACCCTTAGGCTTAGGCAAGGGCACCCCTAGGCTTGGGCTTAGGCTAGGGACCCCTAGGCTCAAGCTAGGGCACCCCTAGGCTTAGGCTAGTCCATCCCTAGACTTAGGCTAGGGCACCCCTAGGCTAATGCTAAGGCTAGGGCTCCCCTAGCCTAAGGCTAGGGCACCCCTAGGCTTAGGCTAGGGCACCCCTCGGCTAATGCTAAGGTTAGGGCTCCCCTAGCCTAAGGCTAGGACAAAACTAGGCTTAGCCTAGGGCACCCCTAGGCTTTGGCTATGGCACCCCTAGGCTTAGGCTAGGGCACCCCTAGGCTTAAGCTAGGGCACCCCTAGGCTTAGGCTAGGGCACCCATAGGTTTAGGCTAGGGCTCCCCTAGCCTAAGGATAGGGCACCCGTAGGCTTAGGCTAGGGCACCCCTAGGCTTAGGCTAGGGCACCCCTAGGCTTAGGCTACGGCACCCCTAGGCTTGGCTAGGGCACCCCTAGTCTTAGGCTAAGGCTAGGGATCCCCTAGCCTAAGGCTAGGGCACCCCTAGGCTTAGGCTAGGGCACCCCTAGGCTTAGTTTAGGGCACCCTTAGGCTTAGGCAAGGGCACCCCTAGGCTTAGGCAAAGGCTAGGGCTACCCTAAGCTTAGGCTAGGGCATGCCGAGGCTTAGGCTAGGGCACCCATAGGTTTAGGCTAGGGCTCCCCTAGGGTTAGGCTAGGGCACCCCGAGGCTTAGGCTAGGGCACCCTTAGGCTTAGGCTAGGGCTCCCCTAGGCTTAGGCTAGGGCACCCCGAGGCTTAGGCTAGGGCACCCTTAGGCTTAGGCTAAGGCACCCCTAGGCTTAGGCTAGGGCACCCCTAGGCTTAGGCTAGGGCACCCCTAGGCTTAGGCTAGGGCACCCCTAGGATTAGGTTAGGGCACCCCTAGGCTTATGCTAAGGCTAGGGCTCCCCTAGCCTAAGGCTAGGGAACCCCTAGGCTTAGGCTAGGGCACCCCTAGACTTAGGCTAGGGCACCCCTAGACTTAGGCTAGGGCACCCCTAGGCTTAGGCTAAGGCATCCCTAGGCTTAGGCTAGGGCACCCCTAGGCTTAGGCTAGGGCACCCCTAGGCTTAGGCTAAGGCTAGGGATCCCCTAGCCTAAGGCTAGAGCACCCCTAGGCTTAGGCTAGGGCACCCCTAGGTTTAGTCTAGGGCTCCCCTAGGCTTAGGCTAGGGCACCCCTAAGCTTAGGCTAAGGCTAGGGCTCCCCTAGCCTAAGGCTAGGGCACCCCTAGGCTTAGGCCAGGGAACCCCTAGGCTTAGGCTAGGGCACCCCTAAGCTTAGGCTCGGGCACCCCTAGGCTTTGGCTAGGGCACCCCTAGGCTTAGGCTAAGGCTAGGGCTCCCCTAGCCTAAGCCTAGGGCACCCCTAGGCTTAGGCTAGGCCACTACTAGTCTTAGGCTAGGGCACACTTAGGCTTAGGCTAGGGCACACCTAGGCTTAGGATAGGGCACACCTAGGCTTAGGCTAGGGCACCCCTAGGCTTAGGCAAGGGCAACCCTAGGCTTAGGCTAGGGCACCCCTAGGCTCAAGCTAGGGCACCCCTAGGCTAATGCTAAGGCTAGGGCTCCCCTAGCCTAAGGCTAGGGCACCCCTAGGCTTAGGCTAGGGCACCCCTAGGCTAATGCTAAGGCTAGAGCTCCCCTAGCCTAAGGCTAGGACACACCTAGGCTTAGCCTAGGGCACCCCTAGGCTTTGGCTATGGCACCCCTAGGCTTAGGCTAGGGCACCCCTAGGCTTAAGCTAGGGCACCCCTAGGCTTAAGCTAGGGCACCCATAGGTTTAGGCTAGGGCTCCCCTAGCCTAAGGATAGGGCACCCGTAGGCTTAGGCTAGGGCACCCCTAGGCTTAGGCTAGGGCACCCCTAGGCTTAGGATAGGGCACCCCTAGGCTTAGGCTACGGCACCCCTAGGCTTAGGCTAGGGCACCCCTAGGTTAGGCTAGGGCACCCCTAGGCTTAGGCTAGGACACCCCTAACCTAGGGCTAGGGCACCCCTATGCTTAGGTTAGGGCACTCCTAGGCTTTAGCTAGGGCACCCCTAGGCTTAGGTTAGGACACCCCTCGGCTTAGGCTAGTGCACCCCTAGGCTTATCTAAGGCTAGGGCTCCCCTAGCCTAAGGCCAGGGCACCCTAGGCTTAGGCAGGACACCCCTAGTCTTAGGCTAGGGCACCCCTAGGCTTAGGCAAGGGCACCCCTAGGCTTAGGCTAAGGCTAGGGCTCCCCTAGCCTAAGGCTAGGGCACCCCTATGCTCAGGTTAGGGCACCCTTAGACTTAGGCTAGGGCACCCCTAGGCTTAGGCTAGGGCACCCCTAGGCTTAGGTTAAGGCTAGGGCTCCCCTAGCCTAAGGCTAGGGCACCCCTATGCTCTGGCTAGTGCACCCTTAGGCTTAGGCTAGGGCACCCCTAGTCTTAGGCTAAGGGTAGGGATCCCCTAGCCTAAGGCTGGGCACCCCTAGGCTTAGGCTAGGGCACCCCTAATTTTAGGCTAGGGCACCCCTAGGCTTAGGTTTGGGCACCCCTAACCTTAGGCTAGGGCACTCCTAGGCTTAGGCTAAGGCTAGGTCTCCCCTAGCCTAAGGCTAGGGCACCCCTAGGCTTAGGCTAGGGCACCCCTTGGCTTAAGCTAAGACACCCCTAGGTTTAGGATAGGGAACCCCTAGTCTTAGGCTAGGGCACCCCTAGGCTTCGGCTAGGGCACCCCTAGGCTTATGCTAAGGCTAGGGCTCCCCTAGCCTAAGGCTAGGGCTCCCCTAGGCTTAGGCTAGGGCACCCCTAGGGTTAGTCTAGGGCACCCTTAGGCCTACGCTAGGGCACCCCTCGGCTTAGGCTAAGGCTAGGGCTCCCCTAGGATTAGGCTAGGGCACCCCTAGGCTTCGGCTAGGACACCCCTAGGCTTAGGTTAGGGCACCCCTAGGCTTAGGCTGGGGCACCACTAGACTCAGGCTAGGGCACCCTTAGGCTTAGGTTAGGGCACCCCTAGGCTTAGGCTAAGGCTAGGGCTAACCTAGCCTAAGGCTATGGCACCCCTAGGCTTAGGCTAGGGCACCCCTAGACTTAGGCTAGGGTACCCCTAGTCTTGGGCTAGGGCACCCCTAGGCTTAGGCTAAGGCTAGGGCTCCCCTAGCCTAAGGCTAGGACACCACTAGGCTTAGGCTAGGGCACCCCTAGGCTTAGGCTAAGGCTAGGGCTCCCCTAGCCTAAGGCTAGGGAACCCCTAGGCTTAGGCTAGGGCACCCCTAGGTTTAGGCTAGGGAACACCTAGGCTTAGGCTAAGGCACACCTAGGCTTAGGCTAGGGCACACCTAGCCTTAGGCTAGGGCACCCCTAGGCTTAGGCTAGGGCACACCTAGGCTTAGGCTAGGGCACCCCTAGGCTTAGGCTAGGGCACACCTAGGCTTAGGCTAGGGCACCCCTAGGCTTAGTCTAAGGCAACGGCTCCCCTAGCCTCAGCCTAGGGCACCACTAGACACAGGCTAGGGCACCGCTAGGCTTAGGCTAGGGCACCCCTAGGCTTAGGCTAAGGCTAAGGCTCCCCTAGCCTCAGGGTAGGGCACCCCTAGGCTCAAGCTAGGGCACCCCTAGGCTTAGGCTAGGCCATCCCTAGGCTTAGGCTAGGGCACCCCTAGGCTTAGGCTTGGGCACCCCTATGCTTAGGCTAAGGCTAGGGCTCCACTAGCCTGAGGCTAGGGCACCCCTTTGCTTTGGCTAGGGCAACCCTAGGCTTAGTCTAGGGCACCCCTAGGCTAATTCTATGGCTAGGGCTCCCTTAGCCTAAGGCTAGGGCACCCCTAGGCTTAGGCTAAGGCTAGGGCTCCCCTCGCCTAAGGCTAGGGCACCCCTAGTTTTGGCTAGGGTACCCCTAGGCTTGGGCTAGGGCACCCCTAGGCTTGGGCTAGGGCACCCCTAGAGTTTGTCTAGGGAACCCCTAGGCTTATGCTAGGGCACCCCTAGGCTTGGGATAGGGCACACCTAGGCTTAGTCAAGGGCACCCCTAGGCTTAGGCTAATGCTAGGGCTCCCCTAGGCTTAGGCTAGGGCACGCCTAGGTTTAGGCTAAGGCAAGGGCTCCTCTACCTAAGGCTAGGGCACCCCTAGGCTTAGGCTAGGGCACCCCTTGCCTTAGGCTAAGGCACCCCTAGGCTTAGGCTAGGGCACCCCTAGGCTTAGGCTAGGGCACCCCTAGGCTTAGGCTAGGGCACCACTAGGCTTAGGCTAAGGCTAGGGATCTCCTAGCCTAAGGCTAGGGCACCCCTAGGCTTAGGCTATGGAACCCCTAGGGTTAGTCTAGGGCTCGCCTAGGCTTAGGCTAGGGCACGCCTAGGTTTAGGCTAAGGCAAGGGCTCCCCTAGCCTAAGGCTAGAGCACCCAGAGGCTTAGGCTAGGGCACCCCTTGGCTTAGGCTAAGGCACCCCTAGGCTTAGGCTAGGGCACCCCTAGGCTTAGGCTAGGGCACCCCTAGGCTTAGGCTAGGGCATCCCTAGGATTAGGCTAGGGCACCCCTAGGCTTATGCTAAGGCCAGGGCTCCCCTAGCCTAAGGCTAGGGAACCCCTAGGCTTAGGCTGGGGCATCCCTAGACTTAGGCTAGGGCACCCCAAGGCTTAGGCTAAGGCACCCCTAGTCTTAGGCTAGGGCACCCCTAGGCTTAGGCTAGGGCACACCTAGGCTTAGGCTAAGGCTAGGGATCCCCTAGCCTAAGGTTAGGGCACCCCTAGGCTTAGGCTAGGGCACCCCTAGGTTTAGTCTAGGGCTCCCCTAGGCTTAGGCTAGGGCACCCATAAGCTTAGGCTAAGGCTAGGGCTCCCCTCGCCTAAGGCTAGGGCACCCCTAGGCTTAGGCTAGGGCACCCCTAGGCTTAGGCTAGGGCACCCCTAAGCTTAGGCTAGGGCACCCCTAGGCTTTGGCTAGGGCACCCCTACGCTTAGGCTAAGGCTAGGGCTCCCCTAGCCTAAGGCTAGGGCACCCCTAGGCTTAGGCTAGGCCACCACTAGTCTTAGGCTAGGGCACACTTAGGCTTAGGCTAGGGCACACCTAGGCTTAGGATAGGGCACACATAGGCTTAGGCTAGGGCACCCCTAGGCTTAGGCAAGGGCACCCCTAGGCTTAGGCTTAGGCTAGGGCACCCTTAGGCTCAAGCTAGGGCACCCCTAGGCTTAGGCTAGTCCATCCCTAGACTTAGGCTAGGGCACCCCTAGGCTAATGCCAAGGCTAGGGCTCCCCTAGCCTAAGGCTAGGGCACCCCTAGGCTTAGGCTAGGGCACCCCTAGGCTAATGCTAAAGCTAGGGCTCCCCTAGCCTAAGGCTAGGACACACCTAGGCTTAGCCTAGGGCACCCCTAGGCTTTGGCTATGGCACACCTAGGCTTAGGCTAGGGCACCCCTAGGCTTAAGCTAGGGCACCCCTAGGCTTAAGCTAGGGCACCCATAGGTTGAGGCTAGGGCTCCCCTAGCCTATGGATAGGGCACCCATAGGCTTAGGCTAGGGCACCCCTAGGCTTAGGCTAGGGCACCCCTAGGCTTGGCTAGGGCACCCCTAGTCTTAGGCTAAGGCTAGGGATCCCCTTCCCTAAGGCTAGGGCACCCCTAGGCTTAGGCTAGGGCATCCCTAGGCTTAGTCTAGGGCACCCTTAGGCTTAGGCAAGGGCACCCCTAGGCTTAGGCAAAGTCTAGGGCTACCCTAGGCTAAGGCTAGGGAACGCCTAGGCTTAGGCTAGGGCACCCCTAGACTTAGGCTAGGGCACCCCTAGTCTTAGGCTAGGGCACCCCTAGGCTTAGGCTAGGGCACCCCTAGGCTTAGGCTAGGGCACCCCTAGGCTTTGGCTAGGGCACCCCTACGCTTAGGCTAGGGCACCCCTAGGCTTTGGCTAGGGCACCCCTACGCTTAGGCTAAGGCTAGGGCTCCCCTAGCCTAAGGCTAGGGCACCCCTAGGCTTAGGCTAGGGCACCCCTAGGCTAATGCTAAGGTTAGGGCTCCCCTAGCCTAAGGCTAGGACACACCTAGGCTTAGCCTAGGGCACCCCTAGGCTTTGGCTATGGCACCCCTAGGCTTAGGCTAGGGCACCCCTAGGCTTAAGCTAGGGCACCCCTAGCTTAGGCTAGGGCACCCATAGGTTTAGGCTAGGGCTCCCCTAGCCTAAGGATAGGGCACCCGTAGGCTTAGGCTAGGGCACCCCTAGGCTTAGGCTAGGGCACCCCTAGGCTTAGGCTAGGGCACCCCTAGGCTTGGCTAGGGCACCCCTAGTCTTAGGCTAAGGCTAGGGATCCCCTAGCCTAAGGCTAGGGCACCCCTAGGCTTAGGCTAGGGCACCCCTAGGCTTAGTTTAGGGCACCCTTAGGCTTAGGCAAGGGCACCCCTAGGCTTAGGCAAAGGCTAGGGCTACCCTAGGCTTAGGCTAGGGTATGCCGAGGCTTAGGCTAGGGCACCCCGAGGCTTAGGCTAGGGCACCCTTAGGCTTAGGCTAGGGCACCCCTAGGCTTAGGTTAAGGCTATGGCTCCCCTAGCCTCAGGCTAGGGCACCACTAGACTCAGGCTAGGGCACCCCTAGGCTTAGGCTAGGGCACCCCTAGGCTTAGGCTAAGGCTAGGGCTCCCCTAGCCTAAGGCTAGGGCACCCCTATGCTTAGGCTAGGGCACCCCTAGGCTTAGGCTAGGGCACCCCTAGGCTTTGGCTAGGGCACCCCTAGGCTTAGGCTAAGGCTAGGGCTCCCCTAGCCTAAGGCTAGGGCACCCCTAGGCTTAGGCTATTGCACCAGTAGGCTTAGGGTAGGGCAGCCCTAGGCTTAGGCTAGGGCACCCCTAGGCTTAGGCTAGAGCACCTCTAGGCTTAGGCTAAGGCTAAGGATCACCTAGCCTAAGGCTAGGGCACCCCTAGGCTTAGGCTAGGGCACCCCTAGGGTTAGTCTAGGGCTCCCCTAGGCTTAGGCTGGGGCACGCCTAGGCTTAGGCTAGGCCACCACTAGTCTTAGTCTAGGGCACACTTAGGCTTAGGCTAGGGCACACCTAGGCTTAGGATAGGGCACACCTAGGCTTAGGCTAGGGCACCCCTAGGCTTAGGCAAGGGCACCCCTAGGCTTAGGCTTAGGCTAGGGCACACCTAGGCTCAAGCTAGGGCACCCATAGGCTTAGGCTAGTCCATCCCTAGAAATAGGCTAGGGCACCCCTAGGCTAATGCTAAGGCTAGGGCTCCCCTAGCCTAAGGCTAGGGCACCCCTAGGCTTAGGCTAGGGCATCCCTAGACTAATGCTAAGGCTAGGGCTCCCCTAGCCTAAAGCTAGGACACACCTAGGCTTAGCCTAGGGCACCCCTAGGCTTTGGCTATGGCACCCCTAGGCTTAGGCTAGGGCACCCCTAGGCTTAAGCTAGGGCACCCCTAGGCTTAAGCTAGGGCACCCATAGGTTTAGGCTAGGGCTCCCCTAGCCTAAGGATAGGGCACCCGTAGGCTTAGGCTAGGGCACCCCTAGGCTTAGGCTAGGGCACCCCTAGGCTAAGGCTAGGGCACCCCTAGACTTAGGCTATTGCACCACTAGGCTTAGGATAGGGCACCCATAGGCTTAGGCTACGGCACCCCTAGGCTTAGGCTAGGGCACCCCTAGGTTAGGCTAGGGCACCCCTAGGCTTAGGCTAGGACACCCCTAACCTTGGGCTAGGGCACACCTATGCTTAGGTTAGGGCACTCCTAGGCTTTAGCTAGGGCACCCCTAGGCTTAGGTTAGGGCACCCCTCAGCTTAGGCTAGTGCACCCCTAGGCTTATCTAAGGCTAGGGCTCCCCTAGCCTAAGGCTAGGGCACCCCTATGCTCAGATTAGGGCACCCTTAGGCTTAGGCTAGGGCACCCCTAGGCTTAGCCTAGGGCATCCCTAGGCTTAGACTAAGGCTAGGGCTCCCCTAGCCTAAGGCTAGGGCACCCCTATGCTCTGGCTATTGCACCCTTAGGCGTAGGCTAGGGCACCCCTAGTCTTAGGCTAAGGGTAGGGATCCCCTAGCCTAAGGCTGGGCACCCCTAGGCTTAGGCTAGGGCACCCCTAGTTTTAGGCTAGGGCACCCCTAGGCTTAGGTTTGGGCACCCCTAAGCTTAGGCTAGGGCACTCCTAGGCTTAGGCTAAGGCTAGGTCTCCCCTAGCCTAAGGCTAGGGCACCCCTAGGCTTAGGCTAGGGCACCCCTTGGCTTAGGCTAAGACACCCCTAGGCTTAGGGTAGGGCACCCCTAGGCTTATGCTAAGGCTAGGGTTCCCCTAGCCTAAGGCTAGGGCACCCCTAGGCTTAGGCTAGGGCACCCCTAGGGTTAGTGTAGGGCACCCTTAGGCCTACGCTAGGGCACCCCTCGGCTTAGGCTAAGGCTAGGGCTCCCCTAGCCTAAGGCTAGGGCACCCCTAGGATTAGGCTAGGGCACCCCTAGGCTTCGGCTAGGACACCCCTAGGCTTTGGCTAGGGCACCCCTAGGCTTAGGCTAGGGCACCACTAGACTCAGGCTAGGGCACCCCTAGGCTTAGGTTGGGCACCCCTAGGCTTAGGCTAAGGCTAGGGCTAACCTAGCCTAAGGCTATGGCACCCCTAGGCTTAGGCTAGGGCACCCCTAGACTTAGGCTAGGGCACCCCTAGTCTTGGGCTAGGGCACCCCTAGGCTTAGGCTAAGGCTAGGGCTCCCCTAGCCTAAGGCTAGGGCACCACTAGGCTTAGGCTAGGGCACCCCTAGGCTTAGGCTAGGGCACCCCTAGGCTTTGGCTAGGGCACCCCTAGGCTTAGGCTAAGGCTAGGGCTCCCCTAGCCCAAGGCTAGGGCACCCCTAGGCTTAGGCTATTGCACCAGTAGGCTTAGGGTAGGGCACCCCTAGGCTTAGGCTAGGGCACCCCTAGGCTTAGGCTAGGGCACCCCTAGGCTTAGGCTAAGGCTAAGGATACCCTAGCCTAAGGCTAGGGCACCCCTAGGCTTAGGCTAGAGCACCCCTAGGCTTAGGCTAAGGCTAGGGATCCCCTAGCCTAAGGCTAGGGCACCCCTAGGCTTAGGCTAGGGCACCCCTAGGGTTAGTCTAGGGCTCCCCTAGGCTTAGGCCTGGGCACGCCTAGGCTTTTTTTAAGGCAAGGGCTCCCCTAGCCTAAGGCTAGGGCACCCGTAGGCTTAGGCTAGGGCAACCCTTGGATTAGGCTAAGGCACCCCTAGGCTTATGCTAGGGCACCCCTAGGCTTAGGCTAGGGCACCCCTAGGCTTTGGTTAGGGAACCCCTAGGCTTAGGCTAGGGCACTCCTAGGCTTATGCTAAGGCTAGGTCTCCCGTAGCCTAAGGCTAGGGCACCCTAGGCTTAGGCTAGGGCACCCCTAGACTTAGGCTAGGGCACCCCGAGGCTTAGGCTAGGGCACCCCTAGGCTTAGGCTAGGGCACCTGTAGGCTTAGGCTAGGGCACCCCTAGGCTTAGGCTAGGGCACCCCTAGGCTTAGGCTAGGGCACCCCTAGGCTTTCGCTAGGGCACCCCTAGGCTTAGGCTAAGGCTAGGGCTCCCGTAGCCTAAGGCTAGGGCACCCCTAGGCTTAGGCTATTGCACCAATAGGCTTAGGATAGGGCACCCCTAGGCTTAGGCTAGGGCACCCCTAGGCTTAGGCTATGGCACCCCTAGGCTTAGGCTAAGGCTAGCTAGGTCTCCCCTAGCCTAAGGCTATGGCACCCCTAGGCTAAGGCTAGGGCACCCCTATGCTCAGGTTAGGGCACCCTTAGGCTTAGGCTAGGGCACCCGTAGGCTTAGGCTAGGGCACCCCTAGACTTAGGCTAAGGCTAGGGCTCCCCTAGCCTAAGGATAGGGCACCACTATGCTCTGGCTAGTGCACCCTTAGGCTTGGGCTAGGGCACCCCTAGTCTTAGACTAAGGGTAGGGATCCCCTAGCCTAAGGCTGGACACCCCTAGGCTTAGGCTAGGGCACCCCTAGGCTTAGGCTAGGGCACCCCTAGGCTTAGGCTAGGGCACCCCTACTATTAGGCTAGGGCACCCCTAGGCTTATGCTAAGGCTAGGGCTCCCCTAGCCTAAGGCTAGGAAACCCCTAGGCTTAGGCTAGGTCACCCCTAGACTTAAGGTAGTGCACCCCTAGGCTTAGGCTAGGGCACCCCTAGGCTTAGGCTAGGGCACCCCTAGGCTTAGGCTAAGGCTAGGGATCCCCTAGCCTAAGGCTAGGGAACCCCTAGGCTTAGGCTAGGGCACCCCTAGGTTTAGTCTAGGGCTCCCCTAGGCTTAGGCTAGGGCACCCCTAAGCTTAGACTAAGGCTAGGGCTCCCCTAGCCTAAGGCTAGGGCACCCCTAGGCTTAGGCTAGGGCACCCCTAGGCTTAGGCTAGGGCACCCCTAGGCTTTGGCTAGGGCACCCGTAGGCTTAGGCTAAGGCTAGGGCTCCCCTCGCCTAAGGCTAGGGCACCCCTAGGCTTAGGCAAGGCCACCACTAGTCTTAGGCTAGGGCACACATAGGCTTAGGCTAGGGCACACCTAGGCTTAGGCTAGGGCACACCTAGGCTTAGGCTAGGGCACCCCTAGGCTTAGGCAAGGGCACCTCTTGGCTTAGGCTTAGGCTAGGGCACCCCAAGGCTCAAGCTAGGGCACCCCTAAGCTTAGGCTAGTCCATCCCTAGACTTAGGCTAGGGCACCCCTAGGCTAATGCTAAGGCTAGGGCTCCCCTAGCCTAAGGCTAGGGCACCCCTAAGCTTAGGCTATTGCACCACTAGGCTTAGGATAGGGCACCCCTAGGCTTAGGCTAGGGCACCCCTAGGTTTAGTCTAGGGCTCCCCTAGGCTTAGGCTAGGGCACCCCTAAGCTTAGGCTAAGGCTAGGGCTCCCCTAGCCTAAGGATAGGGCACCCCTAGGCTTAGGCTAGGCCACCCCTAGGCTTAGGCTAGGGCACCCCTAGGCTTTGGCTAGGGCACCCCTAGGCTTGGGCTAAGGCTAGGGCTCCCATCGCCTAAGGCTAGGGCACCCCTAGGCTTAGGCTATTGCACCACTAGGCTTAGGATAGGGCACCCCTAGGCTTAGGCTAGGGCACCCCTAGGTTAGGCAAGGGCACCCCTAGGCTTAGGCTAGGACACCCCTAACCTAAGGCTAGGGCAACCTTATGCTTAGGTTAGGGCACTCCTAGGCTGAGGCTAGTGCACCCCTAGGCTTAGGTTAGGGCACCCCTCGGCTTAGGCTAGTGCACCCCTAGGCTTATCTAAGGCTAGGGCTCCCCTAGCCTAAGGCTAGGGCACCCTAGGCTTAGGCTAGGACACCCCAAATCTTAGGCTACGGCATTCCTAGGCTTAGGCAAGGGCACCCCTAGGCTTAGGGTAAGGCTAGGGCTCCCCTAGCCTAAGGCTAGGGCACCCCTATGTTCAGGCTAGGGCACCCTTAGGCTTAGGCTAGGGCACCGCTAGGCTTAGGCTAGGGCACCGCTAGGCTTAGGCTAGGTCACCACTAGGCTTAGGTTAAGGCTAGGGCTCCCCTACCCTAAGGCTAGGGCACCCCTATGCTCTGGCTAGTGCACCCTTAGGCTTAGGTTAGGGCACCCATAGTCTTAGGCTAAGGGTAGGGATCCCCTAGCCTAAGGCTGGGCACCCCTAGGCTTAGGCTAGGGCACCCCTAGTTTTAGGCTAGGGCACCCCTAGGCTTAGGCTAGGGCACCCCTAAACTTAGGCTAGGGCACTCCTAGGCTTAGGCTAAGGCTAGGTCTCCCCTAGCCTAAGGCTAGGGCACCCCTAGGCTTAGGCTAGGGCACCCCTTGGCTTAGGCTAAGACACCCCTAGGCTTAGGATAGGGAACCCCTAGGCTTAGGCTAGGGCACCCCTAGGCTTAGGCTAGGGCACCCCTAGGCTTATTCTAAGGCTAGGGCTCCCCTAGCCTAAGGCTAGGGCACCCCTAGGCTTAGGCTAGGGCACCCCTAGGGTTAGTCTAGGGCACCCTTATGCTTACGCTAGGGCAACCCTTGGCTTAGGCAAAGGTTAGGGCTACCCTAGGCTTAGGCTAGGGCACGCCTAGGCTTAGGCTAGGGCACCCATAGGTTTAGGCTAGGGCTCCCCTAGGCTTAGGCTAGGGCACCCCGAGGCTTAGGCTAGGGCACCCTTAGGCTTAGGCTAGGGCACCCCTAGGCTTAGGCTAAGGCTACGGCTCCCCTAGCCTCAGGCTAGGGCACCACTAGACTCAGGCTAGGGCACCCCTTGGCTTAGGCTAGGGCACCCCTAAGATTAGGCTAAGGCTAGGGCTCCCCTAGCCTAAGGCTATGGCACCCCTAGGCTTAGGCTAGGGCACCCCCTAGGCTTAGGCTAGGGCACCCCTAGGCTTAGGCTAGGGCACCCCTAGGCTTATGCTAAGGCTAGGGCTCCCCTAGCCTAAGGCTAGGGCACCCCTAGGCTTAGGCTAGGGCACCCCTACGCTTAGGCTAGGGCACCCCTAAGCTTTGGCTAGGGCACACCTAGGCTTAGGCTAAGAGTAGGGCTCCCCTAGCCTAAGGCTAGGGCACCCCTAGGCTTAGGCTATTGCACCAGTAGGCTTAGGTTAGGGCACCCCTAGGCTTAGGCTAGGGCACCCCTAGGCTTAGGCTAAGGCTAGGGATCCCCTAGGCTTAGGCTAAGGCTAGGGATCCCCTAGCCTAAGGCTCGGGCACCCCTAGGCTTGGGCTAGGGCACCCCTAGGGTTTTTCTAGGGAACCCCTAGGCTTATGCTAGGGCACCCCTAGACTTGGGATAGGGCACCCCTAGGCTTAGTCAAGGGCACCCCTAGGCTTAGGCTAATGCTAGGGCTCCCCTAGGATTAGGCTAGGGCACGCCTAGGTTTAGGCTAAGGCAACGGCTCCCCTACCTAAGGCTAGGGCACCCCTAGGCTTAGGCTAGGGCACCCCTTGGCTTAGGCTAGGGCACCCTTAGGCTTAGGCTAGGGCACCCCTAGGTTTAGTCTAGGGCTCCCCTAGGCTTAGGCTAGGGCACCCCTAAGCTTAGGCTAAGGCTAGGGCTCCCCTCGCCTAAGGCTAGGGCACCCCTAGGCTTAGGCTAGGGCACCCCTAGGCTTAGGCTAGAGCACCCCTAAGCTTAGGCTAGGGCACCCCTAGGCTTTGGCTAGGGCACCCCTAGGCTTAGGCTAAGGCTAGGGCTCCCCTAGCCTAAGGCTAGGGCACCCCTAGGCTTAGGCTAGGCCACCACTAGTCTTAGGCTAGGGCACACTTAGGCTTAGGCTAGGGCACACCTAGGCTTAGGCTAGGGCACACCTAGGCTTAGGCTAGGGCACCCTTAGGCTTAGGCAAGGGCACCCCTTGGCTTAGGCTTAGGCTAGGGCACCCCTAGGCTCAAGCTAGGGCACCCCTAGGCTTAGGCTAGTCCATCCCTAGACTTAGGCTAGGGCACCCCTAGGCTAATGCTAAGGCTAGGGCTCCCCTAGCCTAAGGCTAGGGCACCCCTAGGCTTAGGCTAGGGCACCCCTCGGCTAATGCTAAGGTTAGGGCTCCCCTAGCCTAAGGCTAGGACACAACTAGGCTTAGCCTAGGGCACCCCTAGGCTTTGGCTATGGCACCCCTAGGCTTAGGCTAGGGCACCCCTAGGCTTAAGCTAGGGCACCCCTAGGCTTAGGCTAGGGCACCCATAGGTTTAGGCTAGGGCTCCCCTAGCCTAAGGATAGGGCACCCGTAGGCTTAGGCTAGGGCACCCCTAGGCTTAGGCTAGGGCACCCCTAGGCTTAGGCTAGGGCACCCCTAGGCTTGGCTAGGGCACCCCTAGTCTTAGGCTAAGGCTAGGGATCCCCTAGCCTAAGGCTAGGGCACCCCTAGGCTTAGGCTAGGGCACCCCTAGGCTTAGTTTAGGGCACCCTTAGGCTTAGGCAAGGGCACCCCTAGGCTTAGGCAAAGGCTAGGGCTACCCTAGGCTTAGGCTAGGGCATGCCGAGGCTTAGGCTAGGGCACCCATAGGTTTAGGCTAGGGCTCCCCTAGGCTTAGGCTAGGGCACCCCGAGGCTTAGGCTAGGGCACCCTTAGGCTTAGGCTAGGGCTCCCCTAGGCTTAGGGTAGGGCACCCCGAGGCTTAGGCTAGGGCACCCTTAGGCTTAGGCTAAGGCACCCCTAGGCTTAGGCTAGGGCACCCCTAGGCTTAGGCTAGGGCACCCCTAGGCTTAGGTTAGGGCACCCCTAGGATTAGCTTAGGGCACCCCTAGGCTTATGCTAAGGCTAGGGCTCCCCTAGCCTAAGGCTAGGGAACCCCTAGGCTTAGGCTAGGGCACCCCTAGACTTAGGCTAGGGCACCCCTAGGCTTAGGCTAAGGCATCCCTAGGCTTAGGCTAGGGCACCCCTAGGCTTAGGCTAGGGCACCCCTAGGCTTAGGCTAAGGCTAGGGATCCCCTAGCCTAAGGCTAGGGCACCCCTAGGCTTAGGCTAGGGCACCCCTAGGTTTAGTCTAGGGCTCCCCTAGGCTTAGGCTAGGGCACCCCTAAGCTTAGGCTAAAGCTAGGGCTCCCCTAGCCTAAGGCTAGGGCACCCCTAGGCTTAGGCCAGGGCACCCCTAGGCTTAGGCTAGGGCACCCCTAAGCTTAGGCTAGGGCACCCCTAGGCTTTGGCTAGGGCACCCCTAGGCTTAGGCTAAGGCTAGGGCTCCCCTAGCCTAAGGCTAGGGCACCCCTAGGCTTAGGCTAGGCCACCACTAGTCTTAGGCTAGGGCACACTTAGGCTTAGGCTAGGGCACACCTAGGCTTAGGATAGGGCACACCTAGGCTTAGGCTAGGGCACCCCTAGGCTTAGGCAAGGGCACCCCTAGGCTTAGGCTAGGGCACCCCTAGGCTCAAGCTAGGGCACCCATAGGCTTAGGCTAGTCCATCCCTAGACTTAGGCTAGGGCACCCCTAGGCTAATGCTAAGGCTAGGGCTCCCCTAGCCTAAGGCTAGGGCACCCCTAGGCTTAGGCTAGGGCACCCCTAGGCTAATGCTAAGGCTAGGGCTCCCCTAGCCTAAGGGTAGGACACACCTAGGCTTAGCCTAGGGCACCCCTAGGCTTTGGCTATGGCACCCCTAGGCTTAGGCTAGGGCACCCCTAGGCTTAAGCTAGGGCACCCCTAGGCTTAAGCTAAGGCACCCATAGGTTTAGGCTTGGGTTCCCCTAGCCTAAGGATAGGGCACCCGTAGGCTTAGGCTAGGGCACCCCTAGGCTTAGGCTAGGGCACCCCTAGGCTTAGGATAGGGCACCCCTAGGCTTAGGCTACGGCACCCCTAGGCTTAGGCTAGGGCACCCCTAGGTTAGGCTAGGGCACCCCTAGGCTTAGGCTAGGACACCCATAGCCTAGGGCTAGGGCACCCCTATGCTTAGGTTAGGGCACTCCTAGGCTTTAGCTAGGGCACCCCTAGGCTTAGGTTAGGGTACCCCTCGGCTTAGGCTAGTGCACCCCTAGGCTTATCTAATGCTAGGGCTCCCCTAGCCTAAGGCCAGGGCACCCTAGGCTTAGGCTAGGACACCCCTAGTCTTAGGCTAGGGCACCCCTAGGCTTAGGCAAGGGAACCCCTAGGCTTAGGCTAAGGCTAGGGCTCCCCTAGCCTAAGGCTAGGGCACCCCTAGGCTTAGGCTAGGGCACCCCTAGGGTTAGTCTAGGGCACCCTTAGGCCTACGCTAGGGCACCCCTCGGCTTAGGCTAAGGCTAGGGCTCCCCTAGCCTAAGGCTAGGGCACCCCTAGGATTAGGCTAGGGCACCCCTAGGCTTCGGCTAGGACACCCCTAGGCTTAGGCTAGGGCACCCCTAGGCTTAGGCTGGGGCACCACTAGACTCAGGCTAGGGAACCCCTAGGCTTAGGTTAGGGCACCCCTAGGCTTAGGCTAAGGCTAGGGCTAACCTAGCATAAGGCTATGGCACCCCTAGGCTTAGGCTAGGGCACCCCTAGACTTAGGCTAGGGTACCCCTAGTCTTGGGCTAGGGCACCCCTAGGCTTAGGCTAAGTCTAGGGCTCCCCTAGCCTAAGGCTAGGGCACCACTAGGCTTAGGCTAGGGCACCCCTAGGCTTAGGCTAGGGCACCCCTAGGCTTAGGCTAAGGCTAGGGCTCCCCTAGCCTAAGGCTAGGGAACCCCTAGGCTTAGGCTAGGGCACCCCTAGGTTTAGGCTAGGGAACACCTAGGCTTAGGCTAAGGCACACCTAGGCTTACGCTAGGGCACACCTAGGCTTAGGCTAGGGCACCCCTAGGCTTAGGCTAGGGCACACCTAGGCTTAGGCTAGGGCACCCCTGGGCTTAGTCTAAGGCAACGGCTCCCCTAGCCTCAGCCTAGGGCACCACTAGACTCAGGCTAGGGCACCCCTAGGCTTAGGCTAGGGCACCCCTAGGCTTAGGCTAAGGCTAAGGCTCCCCTAGCCTCTGGGTAGGGCACCCCTAGGCTCAGGCTAGGGCACCCCTAGGCTTAGGCTAGGCCATCCCTAGGCTTAGGCTAGGGCACCCCTAGGCGTAGGCTTGGGCACCCCTATGCTTAGGCTAAGGCTAGGGCTCCCCTAGCCTGAGGCTAGGGCACCCCTTGGCTTTGGCTAGGGCAACCCTAGGCTTAGTCTAGGGCACCCCTAGGCTAATTCTATGGCTAGGGCTCCCCTAGCCTAAGGCTAGGGCACCCCTAGGCTTAGGCTAAGTATAGGGCTCCCCTAGCCTAAGGCTAGGGCACCCCTAGGTTTGGCTAGGGCACCCCTAGGCTTGGGCTAGGGCACCCCTAGGCTTGGGCTAGGGCACCCCTAGAGTTTGTCTAGGGAACCCCTAGGCTTATGCTAGGGCACCCCTAGGCTTGGGATAGGGCACACCTAGGCTTAGTCAAGGGCACCCCTAGGCTTAGGCTAATGCTAGGGCTCGCCTAGGCTTAGGCTAGGGCACCCCTAGGTTTAGGCTAAGGCAAGGGCTCCTCTACCTAAGGCTAGGGCACCCCTAGGCTTAGGCTAGGGCACCCCTTGCCTTAGGCTAAGGCACCCCTAGGCTTAGGCTAGGGCACCCCTAGGCTTAGGCTAGGGCACCACTAGGCTTAGGCTAAGGCTAGGGATCTCCTAGCCTAAGGCTAGGGCACCCCTAGGCTTAGGCTATGGAACCCCTAGGGTTAGTCTAGGGCTCGCCTAGGCTTAGGCTAGGGCACGCCTAGGCTTAGGCTAAGGCAAGGGCTCCCCTAGCCTAAGGCTAGAGCACCCAGAGGCTTAGGTTAGGGCACCCCTTGGCTTAGGCTAAGGCACCCCTAGGCTTAGGCTAAGGCACACCTAGGCTTAGGCTAGGGCACACCTAGGCTTAGGCTAGGGCACCCCTAGGCTTAGGCTAGGGCACACCTAGGCTTAGGCTAGGGCACCCCTGGGCTTAGTCTAAGGCAACGGCTCCCCTAGCCTCAGCCTAGGGCACCACTAGACTCAGGCTAGGGCACCCCTAGGCTAAGGCTAGGGCACCCCTAGGCTTAGGCTAAGGGTAAGGCTCCCCTAGCCTCAGGGTAGGGCACCCCTAGGCTCAAGCTAGGGCACCCCTAGGCTTAGGCTAGGCCATCCCTAGGCTTCGGCTAGAGCACCCCTAGGCTTAGGTTTGGGAACCCCTATGCTTAGGCTAAGGCTAGGGCTCCCCTAGCCTGAGGCTAGGGCACCCCTTGGCTTTGGCTAGGGCAACCCTAGGCTTAGTCTAGGGCACCCCTAGGCTAATTCTATGGCTAGGGCTCCCCTAGCCTAAGGCTAGGGCACCCCTAGGCTTAGGCTAAGTCTAGGGCTCCCCTAGCCTAAGGCTAGGGCACCCCTAGGTTTGGCTAGGGCACCCCTAGGCTTGGGCTAGGGCACCCCTAGGCTTGGGCTAGGGCACCCCTAGAGTTTGTCTAGGGAACCCCTAGGCTTATGCTAGGGCACCCCTAGGCTTGGGATAGGGCACACCTAGGCTTAGTCAAGGGCACCCCTAGGCTTAGGCTAATGCTAAGGCTCCCCTAGGCTTAGGCTAGTGCACGCCTAGGTTTAGGCTAAGGCAAGGGCTCCTCTACCTAAGGCTAGGGCACCCCTAGGCTTAGGCTAGGGCACCCCTTGCCTTAGGCTAAGGCACCCCTAGGCTTAGGCTAGGGCACCCCTAGGCTTAGGCTAGGGCACCACTAGGCTTAGGCTAAGGCTAGGGATCTCCTAGCCTAAGGCTAGGGCACCCCTAGGCTTAGGCTATGGAACCCCTAGGGTTAGTCTAGGGCTCGCCTAGGCTTAGGCTAGGGCACGCCTAGGCTTAGGCTAAGGCAAGGGCTCCCCTAGCCTAAGGCTAGAGCACCCAGAGGCTTAGGCTAGGGCACCCCTTGGCTTAGGCTAAGGCACCCCTAGGTTTGGCTAGGGCACCCCTAGGCTTAGGCTAGGGCACCCCTAGGCTTAGGCTACGGCATCCCTAGGATTAGGCTAGGGCACCCCTAGGCTTATGCTAAGGCAAGGGCTCCCCTAGCCTAAGGCTAGGGAACCCCTAGGCTTAGGCTGGGGCAACCCTAGACTTAGGCTAGGGCACCCCTAGGCTTAGGCTAAGGCACCCCTAGGCTTAGGCTTGGGCACCCCTAGGCTTAGGCTAGGGCACCCCTAGGCTTAGGCTAAGGCTAGGGATCCCCTAGCCTAAGGCTAGGGCACCCCTAGGCTTAGGCTAGGGCACCCCTAGGTTTAGTCTAGGGCTCCCCTAGGCTTAGGCTAGGGCACCCCTAAGCTTAGGCTAAGGCTAGGGCTCCCCTCGCCTAAGGCTAGGGCACCCCTAGGCTTAGGCTAGGGCACCCCCAGGCTTAGGCTAGGGCACCCCTAAGCTTAGGCTAGGGCACCCCTAGGCTTTGGCTAGGGCACCCCTACGCTTAGGCTAAGGCTAGGGCTCCCCTAGCCTAAGGCTAGGGCACCCCTAGGCTTAGGCTTGGCCACCACTAGTCTAAGGCTAGGGCACACTTAGGCTTAGGCTAGGGCACACCTAGGCTTAGGATAGGGCACACATAGGCTTAGGCTAGGGCACCCCTAGGCTTAGGCAAGGGCACCCCTAGGCTTAGGCTTAGGCTAGGGCACCCTTAGGCTCAAGCTAGGGCACCCCTAGGCTTAGGCTAGTCCATCCCTAGACTTAGGCTAGGGCACCCCTAGGCTAATGCCAAGGCTAGGGCTCCCCTAGCCTAAGGCTAGGGCACCCCTAGGCTTAGGCTAGGGCACCCCTAGGCTAATGCTAAGGCTAGGGCTCCCCTAGCCTAAGGCTAGGACACACCTAGGCTTAGCCTAGGGCACCCCTAGGCTTTGGCTATGGCACACCTAGGCTTAGGCTAGGGCACCCCTAGGCTTAAGCTAGGGCACCCCTAGGCTTAAGCTAGGGCACCCATAGGTTTAGGCTAGGGCTCCCCTAGCCTAAGGATAGGGCACCCATAGGCTTAGGCTAGGGCACCCCTAGGCTTAGGCTAGGGCACCCCTAGGCTTGGCTAGGGCACCCTTAGTCTTAGGCTAAGGCTAGGGATCCCCTAGCCTAAGGCTAGGGCACCCCTAGGCTTAGGCTAGGGCATCCCTAGGCTTAGTCTAGGGCACCCTTAGGCTTAGGCAAGGGCACCCCTAGGCTTAGGCAAAGGCTAGGGCTACCCTAGGCTAAGGCTAGGGAACGCCTAGGCTTAGGCTAGGGCACCCCAAGGCTTAGGCTAAGCCTACGGATCCCCTAGCCTAAGGCTAGGGCACCCCTAGGCTTAGGCTAGGGCACCCCTAGGCTAATGCTAAGGTTAGGGCTCCCCTAGCCTAAGGCTAGGACACACCTAGGCTTAGCCTAGGGCACCCCTAGGCTTTGGCTATGGCACCCCTAGGCTTAGGTTAGGGCACCCCTATGCTTAGGCTAGGGCACCCCTAGGCTTAGGCTAGGGCACCCCTAGGCTTTGGCTAGGGCACCCCTAGGCTTAGGCTAAGGCTAGGGCTCCCCTAGCCTAAGGCTAGGGCACCCCTAGGCTTAGCCTAGGGCACCCCTAGGCTTAGGCTAGAGCACCCCTAGGCTTAGGCTAAGGCTAGGGATCACCTAGCCTAAGGCTAGGGCACCCCTAGGCTTAGGTTAGGGCACCCCTATGCTTAGGCTAGGGCACCCCTAGGCTTAGGCTAGGGCACCCCTAGGCTAATGCTAAGGTTAGGGCTCCCCTAGCCTAAGGCTAGGACACACCTAGGCTTAGCCTAGGGCACCCCTAGGCTTTGGCTATGGCACCCCTAGGCTTAGGTTAGGGCACCCCTATGCTTAGGCTAGGGCACCCCTAGGCTTAGGCTAGGGCACCCCTAGGCTTTGGCTAGGGCACCCCTAGGCTTAGGCTAAGGCTAGGGCTCCCCTAGCCTAAGGCTAGGGCACCCCTAGGCTTAGCCTAGGGCACCCCTAGGCTTAGGCTAGAGCACCCCTAGGCTTAGGCTAAGGCTAGGGATCACCTAGCCTAAGGCTAGGGCACCCCTAGGCTTAGGCTAGGGCACCCCTAGGGTTAGTCTAGGGCTCCCCTAGGCTTAGGCTGGGGCACGCCTAGGCTTAGGCTAGGCCACCACTAGTCTTAGTCTAGGGCACACTTAGGCTTAGGCTAGGGCACACCTAGGCTTAGGATAGGGCACACCTAGGCTTAGGCTAGGGCACCCCTAGGCTTAGGCAAGGGCACCCCTAGGCTTAGGCTTAGGCTAGGGCACCCCTAGGCTCAAGCTAGGGCACCCATAGGCTTAGGCTAATCCATCCCTAGAAATAGGCTAGGGCACCCCTAGGCTAATGCTAAGGCTAGGGCTCCCCTAGCCTAAGGCTAGGGCACCCCTAGGCTTAGGCTAGGGCATCCCTAGACTAATGCTAAGGCTAGGGCTCCCCTAGCCTAAGGCTAGGACACACCTAGGCTTAGCCTAGGGCACCCCTAGGCTTTGGCTATGGCACCCCTAGGCTTAGGCTAGGGCACCCCTAGGCTTAAGCTAGGGCACCCCTAGGCTTAAGCTAGGGCACCCATAGGTTTAGGCTAGGGCTCCCCTAGCCTAAGGATAGGGCACCCGTAGGCTTAGGCTAGGGCACCCCTAGGCTTAGGCTAGGGCACCCCTAGGCTAAGGCTAGGGCACCCCTAGGCTTAGGCTATTGCACCACTAGGCTTAGGATAGGGCACCCATAGGCTTAGGCTACGGCACCCCTAGGCTTAGGCTAGGGCACCCCTAGGTTAGGCTAGGGCACCCCTAGGCTTAGGCTACGACACCCCTAACCTAGGGCTAGGGCACCCCTATGCTTAGGTTAGGGCACTCCTAGGCTTTAGCTAGGGCACCCCTAGGCTTAGGTTAGGGCACCCCTCAGCTTAGGCTAGTGCACCCCTAGGCTTATCTAAGGCTAGGGCTCCCCTAGCCTAAGGCTAGGGCACCCTAGGCTTAGGCTAGGACACCCCTAGTCTTAGGCTAGGGCACCCCTAGGCTTAGGCAAGGGCACCCCTAGGCTTAGGCTAAGGCCAGGGCTCCCCTAGCCTAAGGCTAGGGCACCCCTATGCTCAGGTTAGGGCACCCTTAGGCTTAGTCTAGGGCACCCCTAGGCTTAGGCTAGGGCATCCCTAGGCTTAGACTAAGGCTAGGGCTCCCCTAGCCTAAGGCTAGGGCACCCCTATGCTCTGGCTATTGCACCCTTAGGCTTAGGCTCGGGCACCCCTAGTCTTAGGCTAAGGGTAGGGATCCCCTAGCCTAAGGCTGGGCACCCCTAGGCTTAGGCTAGGGCACCCCTAGTTTTAGGCTAGGGCACCCCTAGGCTTAGGTTTGGGCACCCCTAAGCTTAGGCTAGGGCACTCCTAGGCTTAGGCTAAGGCTAGGTCTCCCCTAGCCTAAGGCTAGGGCACCCCTAGGCTTAGGCTAGGGCACCCCTTGGCTTAGGCTAAGACACCCCTAGGCTTAGGATAGGGAACCCCTAGGCTTAGGCTAGGGCACCCCTAGGCTTAGGCTAGGGCACCCCTAGGCTTATGCTAAGGCTAGGGCTCCCCTAGCCTAAGGCTAGGGCACCCCTAGGCTTAGGCTAGGGCACCCCTAGGGTTAGTATAGGGCACCCTTAGGCCTATGCTAGGGCACCCCTCGGCTTAGGCTAAGGCTAGGGCTCCCCTAGCCTAAGGCTAGGGCACCCCTAGGATTAGGCTAGGGCACCCCTAGGCTTCGGCTAGGACACCCCTAGGCTTAGGCTAGGGCACCCCTAGGCTTAGGCTAGGGCACCACTAGACTCAGGCTAGGGCACCCCTAGGCTTAGGTTGGGCACCCCTAGGCTTAGGCTAAGGCTAGGGCTACCCTAGCCTAAGGCTATGGCACCCCTAGGCTTAGGCTAGGGCACCCCTAGACTTAGGCTAGGGCACCACTAGGCTTAGGCTAGGGCACCCCTAGGCTTAGGCTAGGGCACGCCTAGGTTTAGGCTTGGACACCCCTTGGCTGAGGCTAGGGCACCCCTAGGCTTAGGCTAGGACACCCCTAGGCTTAGGCTAAGGCTAGGGCTCCCCTAGCCTAAGGCTAGGGAACCCCTAGGCTTAGGCTAGGGCACCCCTAGGTTTAGGCTAGGGAACACCTAGGCTTAGGCTAAGGCACATCTAGGCTTAGGCTAGTGCACACCTAGGCTTAGGCTAGGGCACCCCTAGGCTTAGGCTAGGGCACACCTAGGCTTAGGCTAGGGCACCCCTGGGCTTAGTCTAAGGCTACGGCTCCCCTAGCCTCAGCCTAGGGCACCACTAGACTCAGGCTAGGGCACCCCTAGGCTTAGGCTAGGGCACCCCTAGGCTTGGCTAGGACACCCTTAGTCTTAGGCTAAGGCTAGGGATCCCCTAGCCTAAGGCTAGGGCACCCCTAGGCTTAGGCTAGGGCATCCCTAGGCTTAGTCTAGGGCACCCTTAGGCTTAGGCAAGGGCACCCCTAGGCTTAGGCAAAGGCTAGGGCTACCCTAGGCTAAGGCTAGGGAACGCCAAGGCTTAGGCTAGGGCACCCCAAGGCTTAGGCTAAGCCTACGGATCCCCTAGCCTAAGGCTAGGGCACCCCTAGGCTTAGGCTAGGGCACCCCTAGGCTAATGCTAAGGTTAGGGCTCCCCTAGCCTAAGGCTAGGACACACCTAGGCTTAGCCTAGGGCACCCCTAGGCTTTGGCTATGGCACCCCTAGGCTTAGGTTAGGGCACCCCTATGCTTAGGCTAGGGCACCCCTAGGCTTAGGCTAGGGCACCCCTAGGCTAATGCTAAGGTTAGGGCTCCCCTAGCCTAAGGCTAGGACACACCTAGGCTTAGCCTAGGGCACCCCTAGGCTTTGGCTATGGCACCCCTAGGCTTAGGTTAGGGCACCCCTATGCTTAGGCTAGGGCACCCCTAGGCTTAGGCTAGGGCACCCCTAGGCTTTGGCTAGGGCACCCCTAGGCTTAGGCTAAGGCTAGGGCTCCCCTAGCCTAAGGCTAGGGCACCCCTAGGCTTAGGCTATTGCACCAGTAGGCTTAGGGTAGGGCACCCCTAGGCTTAGCCTAGGGCACCCCTAGGCTTAGGCTAGAGCACCCCTAGGCTTAGGCTAAGGTTAGGGATCACCTAGCCTAAGGCTAGGGCACCCCTAGGCTTAGGCTAGGGCACCCCTAGGGTTAGTCTAGGGCTCCCCTAGGCTTAGGCTGGGGCACGCCTAGGCTTAGGCTAGGCCACCACTAGTCTTAGTCTAGGGCACACTTAGGCTTAGGCTAGGGCACACCTAGGCTTAGGATAGGGCACACCTAGGCTTAGGCTAGGGCACCCCTAGGCTTAGGCAAGGGCACCCCTAGGCTTAGGCTTAGGCTAGGGCACCCCTAGGCTCAAGCTAGGGCACCCATAGGCTTAGGCTAATCCATCCCTAGAAATAGGCTAGGGCACCCCTAGGCTAATGCTAAGGCTAGGGCTCCCCTAGCCTAAGGCTAGGGCACCCCTAGGCTTAGGCTAGGGCATCCCTAGACTAATGCTAAGGCTAGGGCTCCCCTAGCCTAAGGCTAGGACACACCTAGGCTTAGCCTAGGGCACCCCTAGGCTTTGGCTATGGCACCCCTAGGCTTAGGCTAGGGCACACCTAGGCTTAAGCTAGGGCACCCCTAGGCTTAAGCTAGGGCACCCATAGGTTTAGGCTAGGGCTCCCCTAGCCTAAGGATAGGGCACCCGTAGGCTTAGGCTAGGGCACCCCTAGGCTTAGGCTAGGGCACCCCTAGGCTAAGGCTAGGGCACCCCTAGGCTTAGGCTATTGCACCACTAGGCTTAGGATAGGGCACCCATAGGCTTAGGCTACGGCACCCCTAGGCTTAGGCTAGGGCACCCCTAGGTTAGGCTAGGGCACCCCTAGGCTTAGGCTACGACACCCCTAACCTAGGGCTAGGGCACCCCTATGCTTAGGTTAGGGCACTCCTAGGCTTTAGCTAGGGCACCCCTAGGCTTAGGTTAGGGCACCCCTCAGCTTAGGCTAGTGCACCCCTAGGCTTATCTAAGGCTAGGGCTCCCCTAGCCTAAGGCTAGGGCACCCTAGGCTTAGGCTAGGACACCCCTAGTCTTAGGCTAGGGCACCCCTAGGCTTAGGCAAGGGCACCCCTAGGCTTAGGCTAAGGCCAGGGCTCCCCTAGCCTAAGGCTAGGGCACCCCTATGCTCAGGTTAGGGCACCCTTAGGCTTAGTCTAGGGCACCCCTAGGCTTAGGCTAGGGCATCCCTAGGCTTAGACTAAGGCTAGGGCTCCCCTAGCCTAAGGCTAGGGCACCCCTATGCTCTGGCTATTGCACCCTTAGGCTTAGGCTCGGGCACCCCTAGTCTTAGGCTAAGGGTAGGGATCCCCTAGCCTAAGGCTGGGCACCCCTAGGCTTAGGCTAGGGCACCCCTAGTTTTAGGCTAGGGCACCCCTAGGCTTAGGTTTGGGCACCCCTAAGCTTAGGCTAGGGCACTCCTAGGCTTAGGCTAAGGCTAGGTCTCCCCTAGCCTAAGGCTAGGGCACCCCTAGGCTTAGGCTAGGGCACCCCTTGGCTTAGGCTAAGACACCCCTAGGCTTAGGATAGGGAACCCCTAGGCTTAGGCTAGGGCACCCCTAGGCTTAGGCTAGGGCACCCCTAGGCTTATGCTAAGGCTAGGGCTCCCCTAGCCTAAGGCTAGGGCACCCCTAGGCTTAGGCTAGGGCACCCCTAGGGTTAGTCTAGGGCACCCTTAGGCCTATGCTAGGGCACCCCTCGGCTTAGGCTAAGGCTAGGGCTCCCCTAGCCTAAGGCTAGGGCACCCCTAGGATTAGGCTAGGGCACCCCTAGGCTTCGGCTAGGACACCCCTAGGCTTAGGCTAGGGCACCCCTAGGCTTAGGCTAGGGCACCACTAGACTCAGGCTAGGGCACCCCTAGGCTTAGGTTGGGCACCCCTAGGCTTAGGCTAAGGCTAGGGCTACCCTAGCCTAAGGCTATGGCACCCCTAGGCTTAGGCTAGGGCACCCCTAGACTTAGGCTAGGGCACCACTAGGCTTAGGCTAGGGCACCCCTAGGCTTAGGCTAGGGCACGCCTAGGTTTAGGCTTGGACACCCCTTGGCTGAGGCTAGGGCACCCCTAGGCTTAGGCTAGGACACCCCTAGGCTTAGGCTAAGGCTAGGGCTCCCCTAGCCTAAGGCTAGGGAACCCCTAGGCTTAGGCTAGGGCACCCCTAGGTTTAGGCTAGGGAACACCTAGGCTTAGGCTAAGGCACATCTAGGCTTAGGCTAGTGCACACCTAGGCTTAGGCTAGGGCACCCCTAGGCTTAGGCTAGGGCACACCTAGGCTTAGGCTAGGGCACCCCTGGGCTTAGTCTAAGGCTACGGCTCCCCTAGCCTCAGCCTAGGGCACCACTAGACTCAGGCTAGGGCACCCCTAGGCTTAGGCTAGGGCACCCCTAGGCTTAGGCTAAGGCTAAGGCTCCCCTAGCCTCATGGTAGGGCACCCCTTGGCTCAAGCTAGGGCACCCCTAGGCTTAGGCTAGGCCATCCCTAGGCTTAGGCTAGGGCACCCCTAGGCTAATGCTAAGGCTAGGGCTCCCCCAGCCTAAGGCTAGGGCACCCCTAGGCTTAGGCTAGGGCACCCCAAGACTAATGCTAAGGTTAGGGCTCCCCTAGCCTAAGGCTAGGACACACCTAGGCTTAGCCTAGGGCACCCCTAGGCTTTGGCTATGGCCCCCCTAGGCTTAGGCTAGGGCACCCCTAGGCTTAAGCTAGGGCACCCCTAGGCTTAGGCTAGGGAACCCATAGGTTTAGGCTAGGGCTCCCCTAGCCTAAGGATAGGGCACCCGTAGGCTTAGGCTAGGGCACCCGTAGGCTTAGGCTAGGGCACCCCTAGGCTTAGGCTAGGGCACCCCTAGGCTTGGCTAGGGCACACCTAGTCTTAGGCTAAGGCTAGGGATCCCCTAGCCTAAGGCTAGGGCACCCCTAGGCTTAGGCTAGGGCACCCCTAGGCTTAGTTTAGGGCACCCTTAGGCATAGGCAAGGGCACCCCTAGGCTTAGGCAAAGGCTAGGGCTACCCTAGGCTTAGGCTAGGGCATGCCGAGGCTTAGGCTAGGGCACCCATAGGTTTAGGCTAGGGCTCCCCTAGGCTTAGGCTAGGGCACCCCGAGGCTTAGGCTAGGGCACCCTTAGGCTTAGGCTAGGGCACCCCTAGGCTTAGGTTAAGCCTACGGCTCCCCTAGCCTCAGGCTAGGGCACCACTAGACTCAGGCTAGGGCACCCCTAGGCTTAGGCTAGGGCACCCCTAGGCTTAGGCTAAGGCTAGGGCTCCCCTAGCCTAAGGCTAGGGCACCCCTATGCTTAGGCTAGGGCACCCCTAGGCTTAGGCTAGGGCACCCCTAGGCTTTGGCTAGGGCACCCCTAGGCTTAGGCTAAGGCTAGGGCTCCCCTAGCCTAAGGCTAGGGCACCCCTAGGCTTAGGCTATTGCACCAGTAGGCTTAGGGTAGGGCACCCCTAGGCTTAGGCTAGGGCACCCCTAGGCTTAGGCTAGAGCACCCCTAGGCTTAGGCTAAGGCTAGGGATCACCTAGCCTAAGGCTAGGGCACCCCTAGGCTTAGGCTAGGGCACCCCTAGGGTTAGTCTAGGGCTCCCCTAGGCTTAGGCTGGGGCACGCCTAGGCTTAGGCTAGGCCACCACTAGTCTTAGTCTAGGGCACACTTAGGCTTAGGCTAGGGCACACCTAGGCTTAGGATAGGGCACACCTAGGCTTAGGCTAGGGCACCCCTAGGCTTAGGCAAGGGCACCTCTAGGCTTAGACTTAGGCTAGGGCACCCCTAGGCTCAAGCTAGGGCACCCAGAGGCTTAGGCTAGTCCATCCCTAGAAATAGGCTAGGGCAACCCTAGGCTAATGCTAAGGCTAGGGCTCCCCTAGCCTAAGGCTAGGGCACCCCTAGGCTTAGGCTAGGGCATCCCTAGACTAATGTTAAGGCTAGGGCTCCCCTAGCCTAAGGCTAGGACACACCTAGGCTTAGCCTAGGGCACCCCTAGGCTTTGGCTATGGCACCCCTAGGCTTAGGTTAGGGCACCCCTAGGCTTAAGCTAGGGCACCCCTAGGCTTAAGCTAGGGCACCCATACGTTTAGGCTAGGGCTCCCCTAGCCTAAGGATAGGGCACCCGTAGGCTTAGGCTAGGGCACCCCTAGGCTTAGGCTAGGACACCCCTAGGCTAAGGCTAGGGCACCCCTAGGCTTAGGCTATTGCACCACTAGGCTTAGGATAGGGCACCCATAGGCTTAGGCTATGGCACCCCTAGGCTTAGGCTAGGGAACCCCTAGGTTCGGCTAGGGCACCCCTAGGCTTAGGCTAGGACACCCCTAACCTAGGGCTAGGGCACCCCTATGCTTAGGTTAGGGCACTCCTAGGCTTTAGCTAGGGCACCCCTAGGCTTAGGTTAGGGCACCCCTCAGCTTAGGCTAGTGCACCCCTAGGCTTATCTAAGGCTAGGGCTCCCCTAGCCTAAGGCTAGGGCACCCTAGGCTTAGGCTAGGACACCCCTAGTCTTAGGCTAGGGCACCCCTAGGCTTAGGCAAGGGCACCCCTAGGCTTAGGCTAAGGCCAGGGCTCCCCTAGCCTAAGGCTAGGGCACCCCTATGCTCAGGTTAGGGCACCCTTAGGCTTAGTCTAGGGCACCCCTAGGCTTAGGCTAGGGCATCCCTAGGCTTAGACTAAGGCTAGGGCTCCCCTAGCCTAAGGCTAGGGCACCCCTATGCTCTGGCTATTGCACCCTTAGGCTTAGGCTCGGGCACCCCTAGTCTTAGGCTAAGGGTAGGGATCCCCTAGCCTAAGGCTGGGCACCCCTAGGCTTAGGCTAGGGCACCCCTAGTTTTAGGCTAGGGCACCCCTAGGCTTAGGTTTGGGCACCCCTAAGCTTAGGCTAGGGCACTCCTAGGCTTAGGCTAAGGCTAGGTCTCCCCTAGCCTAAGGCTAGGGCACCCCTAGGCTTAGGCTAGGGCACCCCTTGGCTTAGGCTAAGACACCCCTAGGCTTAGGATAGGGAACCCCTAGGCTTAGGCTAGGGCACCCCTAGGCTTAGGCTAGGGCACCCCTAGGCTTATGCTAAGGCTAGGGCTCCCCTAGCCTAAGGCTAGGGCACCCCTAGGCTTAGGCTAGTGCACCCCTAGGGTTAGTCTAGGGCACCCTTAGGCCTATGCTAGGGCACCCCTCGGCTTAGGCTAAGGCTAGGGCTCCCCTAGCCTAAGGCTAGGGCACCCCTAGGATTAGGCTAGGGCACCCCTAGGCTTCGGCTAGGACAACCCTAGGCTTAGGCTAGGGCACCCCTAGGCTTAGGCTAGGGCACCACTAGACTCAGGCTAGGGCACCCCTAGGCTTAGGTTGGGCACCCCTAGGCTTAGGCTAAGGCTAGGGCTACCCTAGCCTAAGGCTATGGCACCCCTAGGCTTAGGCTAGGGCACCCCTAGACTTAGGCTAGGGCACCACTAGGCTTAGGCTAGGGCACCCCTAGGCTTAGGCTAGGGCACGCCTAGGTTTAGGCTTGGACACCCCTTGGCTGAGGCTAGGGCACCCCTAGGCTTAGGCTAGGACACCCCTAGGCTTAGGCTAAGGCTAGGGCTCCCCTAGCCTAAGGCTAGGGAACCCCTAGGCTTAGGCTAGGGCACCCCTAGGTTTAGGCTAGGGAACACCTAGTCTTAGGCTAAGGCACATCTAGGCTTAGGCTAGTGCACACCTAGGCTTAGGCTAGGGCACCCCTAGGCTTAGGCTAGGGCACACCTAGGCTTAGGCTAGGGCACCCCTGGGCTTAGTCTAAGGCTACGGCTCCCCTAGCCTCAGCCTAGGGCACCACTAGACTCAGGCTAGGGCACCCCTAGGCTTAGGCTAGGGCACCCCTAGGCTTAGGCTAAGGCTAAGGCTCCCCTAGCCTCATGGTAGGGCACCCCTAGGCTCAAGCTAGGGCACCCCTAGGCTTAGGCTAGGCCATCCCTAGGCTTAGGCTAGGGCACCCCTAGGCTAATGCTAAGGCTAGGGCTCCCCCAGCCTAAGGCTAGGGCACCCCTAGGCTTAGGCTAGGGCACCCCAAGGCTAATGCTAAGGTTAGGGCTCCCCTAGCCTAAGGCTAGGGCACCCCTATGCTCTGGCTATTGCACCCTTAGGCTTAGGCTAGGGCACCCCTAGTCTTAGGCTAAGGGTAGGGATCCCCTAGCCTATGGCTGGGCAACCCTAGGCTTAGGCTAGGGCACCCCTAGTTTTAGGCTAGGGCACCCCTAGGCTTAGGCTAGTGCACCCCTAGGCTTATGCTAAGGCTAGGGCTCCCCTAGCCTAAGGCTAGGGCACCCCTAGGCTTAGGCTAGGGCACCCCTAGGGTTAGTCTAGGGCACCCTTAGGCCTACGCTAGGGCACCACTCGGCTTAGGCTAAGGCTAGGGCTCCCCTAGCCTAAGGCTAGGGCACCCCTAGGATTAGGCTAGGGCACCCCTAGGCTTCGGCTAGGACACCCCTAGGCTTAGGCTAGGGCACCCCTAGGCTTAGGCTAGGGCACCACTAGACTCAGGCTAGGGCACCCCTAGGCTTAGGTTGGGCACCCCTAGGCTTAGGCTAAGGCTAGGGCTAACCTAGCCTAAGGCTATGGCACCCCTAGGCTTAGGCTAGGGCACCCCTAGACTTAGGCTAGGGCACCCCTAGTCTTGGGCTAGGGCACCCCTAGGCTTAGGCTAAGGCTAGGGCTCCCCTAGCCTAAGGCTAGGGCACCACTAGGCTTAGGCTAGGGCACCCCTAGGCTTAGGCTAGGGCACGCCTAGGTTTAGGCTTGGACACCCCTTGGCTGAGGCTAGGGCACCCCTAGGCTTAGGCTAGGACACCCCTAGGCTTAGGCTAAGGCTAGGGCTCCCCTAGCCTAAGGCTAGAGAACCCCTAGGCTTAGGCTAGGGCACCCCTAGGTTTATGCTAGGGTACTCCTAGGCTTAGGCTAAGGCACACCTAGGCTTAGGCTAGTGCACACCTAGGCTTAGGCTAGGGCACCCCTAGGCTTAGGCTAGGGCACACCTAGGCTTAGGCTAGGGCACCCCTGGGCTTAGTCTAAAGCTACGGCTCCCCTAGCCTCAGCCTTGGGCACCACTAGACTCAGGCTAGGGCACCCCTAGGCTTAGGCTAGGGCACCCCTAGGCTTAGGCTAAGGCTAAGGCTCCCCGAGCCTCATGGTAGGGCACCCCTAGGCTCAAGCTAGGGCACCCCTAGGCTTAGGCTAGGCCATCCCTAGGCTTAGGCTAGGGCACCCTTATTCTTAGGCTAAGGCTAGGGCTCCCCTAGCCTGAGGCTAGGGCACCCCTTGGCTTTGGCTAGGGCAACCCTAGGCTTAGTCTAGGGCACCCCTAGGCTAATTCTATGGCTAGGGCTCCCATAGCCTAAGGCTAGGGCACCCCTAGGCTTAGGCTAAGGCTAGGGCTCCCCTAGCCTAAGGCTAGGGCACCCCTAGGTTTGGCTAGGGCACCACTAGCCTTGGGCTAGGGCACCCCTAGGCTTGGGCTAGGGCACCCCTAGGGTTTTTCTAGGGAACCCCTAGGCTTATGCTAGGGCACCCCTAGACTTGGGATAGGGCACCCCTAAGCTTAGTCAAGGGCACCCCTAGGCTTAGGCTAATGCTAGGGCTCCCCTAGGATTAGGCTAGGGCACGCCTAGGTTTAGGCTAAGGCAAGGGCTCCCCTACGTAAGGCTAGGGCACCCCTAGGCTTAGGCTAGGGCACCCCTTGGCTTAGGCTAAGGCACCCCTAGGCTTAGGCTAGGGCACCCCTAGACTTAAGGTAGTGCACCCCTAGGCTTAGGCTAGGGCACCCCTAGGCTTAGGCTAGGGCACCCCTAGGCTTAGGCTAAGGCTAGGGATCCCCTAGCCTAAGGCTAGGGAACCCCTAGGCTTAGGCTAGGGCACCCCTAGGTTTAGTCTAGGGCTCCCCTAGGCTTAGGCTAGGGCACCCCTAAGCTTAGACTAAGGCTAGGGCTCCCCTAGCCTAAGGCTAGGGCACCCGTAGGCTTAGGCTAGGGCACCCCTAGGCTTAGGCTAGGGCACCCCTACGCTTAGGCTAGGGCACCCCTAAGCTTTGGCTAGGGCACCCCTAGGCTTACGCTAAGAGTAGGGCTCCCCTAGCCTAAGGCTAGGGCACCCCTAGGCTTAGGCTATTGCACCAGTAGGCTTAGGATAGGGCACCCCTAGGCTTAGGCTAGGGCACCCCTAGGCTTAGGCTATGGCACCCCTAGGCTTAGGCTAAGGCTAGCTAGGGCTCCCCTAGCCTAAGGCTATGGCACCCCTAGGCTAAGGCTAGGGCACCTCTATGCTCAGGTTAGGGCACCCTTAGGTTTAGGCTAGGGCACCCGTAGGCTTAGGCTAGGGCACCCCTAGGCTTAGGCTAAGGCTAGGGCTCCCCTAGCCTAAGGATAGGGCACCACTATTCTCTGGCTAGTGCACCCTTAGGCTTGGGCTAGGGCACCCCTAGTCTTAGACTAAGGGTAGGGATCCCCTAGCCTAAGGCTGGACACCCCTAGGCTTAGGCTAGGGCACCCCTAGGCTTAGGCTAGGGCACCCCTACTATTAGGCTAGGGCACCCCTAGGCTTACGCTAAGGCTAGGGCTCCCCTAGCCTAAGGCTAGGAAACCCCTAGGCTTAGGCTAAGTCACCCCTAGACTTAAGGTAGTGCACCCCTAGGCTTAGGCTAGGGCACCCCTAGGCTTAGGCTAGGGCACCCCTAGGCTTAGGCTAAGGCTAGGGATCCCCTAGCCTAAGGCTAGGGAACCCCTAGGCTTAGGCTAGGGCACCCCTAGGTTTAGTCTAGGGCTCCCCTAGGCTTAGGCTAGGGCAACCCTAAGCTTAGACTAAGGCTAGGGCTCCCCTAGCCTAAGGCTAGGGCACCCGTAGGCTTAGGCTAGGGCACCCCTAGGCTTAGGCTAGGGCACCCCTACGCTTAGGCTAGGGCACCCCTAAGCTTTGGCTAGGGCACCCCTAGGCTTACGCTAAGAGTAGGGCTCCCCTAGCCTAAGGCTAGGGCACCCCTAGGCTTAGGCTATTTCACCAGTAGGCTTAGGGTAGGGCACCCCTAGGCTTAGGCTAGGGCACCCCTAGGCTTAGGCTAGGGCACCCCTAGGCTTAGGCTCGGGCACCCCTAAGCTTAGGCTAAGGCTAGGGATCCCCTAGCCTAAGGCTAGGGCACCCCTAGGCTTAGGCTAGGGCACCCCTAGGCTTAGGCTAAGGCTAGGGATCCCCTAGCCTAAGGCTAGGGCACACCTAGGTTTAGGCTAGGGCACCCCTAGGGTTAGTCTAAGGCTCCCCTAAGCTTAGGCTAGGGCACCCCTAGGCTTAGGCTGGGGCACCCCTAGGCTTTGGCTAGGGCACCCCTAGGCGTAGGCTAGGGCACCCCTAGGCTTATGCTAAGGCTATGTCTCCCGTAGCCTAAGGCTAGGGCACCCCTAGGCTTAGGCTAGGGCACCCCTAGACTTAGGCTAGGGCACCCCGAGGCTTAGGCTAGGGCACACCTAGGCTTAGGCTAGGGCACCCCTAAGCTTAGGCTAAGGCTATGGCTCCCCTAGCCTAAGGCTAGGGCACCCCTAGGCTTAGGCTAGGGCACCCCTAGGCTTAGGCTAGGGCACCCCTAAGCTTTGGCTAGGGCACCCCTAGGCTTAGGCTAAGGCTAGGGCTCCCCTAGCCTAAGGCTAGGGCACCCCTAGGCTTAGGCTATTGCACCAGTAGGCTTAGGGTAGGGCACCCCTAGGCTTAGACTAGGGCACCCCTAGGCTTAGGCTAGGGCACCCCTAGGCTTAGGCTATGGCACCCCTAAGCTTAGGCTAAGGCTAGGGATCCCCTAGCCTAAGGCTAGGGCACCCCTAGGCTTAGGCTAGGGCACCCCTAGGCTTAGGCTAAAGCTAGGGATCCCCCAGCCTAAGGCTAGGGCACCCCTAGGCTGTGGCTAGGGCACCCCTAGGGTTAGTCTTGGGCTCCCCTAGGCTTAGGCTAGGGCACGCCTAGGCTTAGGCTAAGGCAAGGGCTCCCCTAGCCTAAGGCTAGGGCACCCGTAGGCTTAGGCTAGGGCAACCCTTGGCTTAGGGTAAGGCACCCCTAGGCTTAGGCTAGGGCACCCCTAGGCTTAGGCTAGGGCACCCCTAGGCTTTGGCTAGGGCACCCCTAGGCTTATGCTAAGGCTAGGTCTCCCGTAGCCTAAGGCTAGGGCACCCCTAGGCTTAGGCTAGGGCACCCCTAGACTTAGGCTAGGGCACCCCGAGGCTTAGGCTAGGGCACACCTAGGCTTAGGCTAGGGCACCCCTAAGCTTAGGCTAAGGCTGGGGCTCACCTAGCCTAAGGCTAGGGAACCCCTAGGCTTAGGCTAGGACACCCCTAAGCTTAGGCTAGGGCACCCCTAGGCTTTGGCTAGGGCACCCCTAGGCTTAGGCTAAGGCTAGGGCTCCCGTAACCTAAGGCTTGGGCACCCCTAGGCTTAGGCTATTGCACCAGTAGGCTAAGGATAGGGCACCCCTAGGCTTAGGCTAGGGCACTCCTAGGCTTAGGCTAGGGCACCTGTAGGCTTAGGCTAGGGCACCCCTAGGCTTAGGCTAAGGCTAAGCTAGGGCTCCCCTAGCCTAAGGTTAGGGCACCCCTAGGCTAAGGCTAGGGCACCCCTAGGCTTTGGCTAGGACACCCCTACGCTTAGGCTAAGGCTAGGGTTCCCCTAGCCTAAGGCTAGGGCACCCCTAGGCTTAGGCTATTGCACCACTAGGTTTAGGATAGGGCACCCCTAGGCTTAGGCTACGGCACCCCTAGCCTTAGGCTAGGGCACCCCTAGGTTAGGCTAGGGCACCCCTATGCTTAGGTTAGGGCACTCCTAGGCTTAGGCTAGGGCACCCCTAGGCTTTGGCTAGGGCACCCCTAGGCTTAGGCTAAGGCTAGGGCTCCCGTAACCTAAGGCTTGGGCACCCCTAGGCTTAGGCTATTGCACCAGTAGGCTAAGGATAGGGCACCCCTAGGCTTAGGCTAGGGCACTCCTAGGCTTAGGCTAGGGCACCTGTAGGCTTAGGCTAGGGCACCCCTAGGCTTAGGCTAAGGCTAAGCTAGGGCTCCCCTAGCCTAAGGTTAGGGCACCCCTAGGCTAAGGCTAGGGCACCCCTAGGCTTTGGCTAGGACACCCCTACGCTTAGGCTAAGGCTAGGGTTCCCCTAGCCTAAGGCTAGGGCACCCCTAGGCTTAGGCTATTGCACCACTAGGTTTAGGATAGGGCACCCCTAGGCTTAGGCTACGGCACCCCTAGCCTTAGGCTAGGGCACCCCTAGGTTAGGCTAGGGCACCCCTATGCTTAGGTTAGGGCACTCCTAGGCTTAGGCTAGGGCACCCCTAGGCTTAGGTAAGGGCATCCCTCGGCTTAGGCTAGTGCACCCCTAGGCTTATCTAAGGCTAGGGCTCCCCTAGCCTAAGGCTAGGGCACCCAAGGCTTAGGCTAGGACACCCCTAGTCTTAGGCAAGGGCACCCCTAGGCTTAGGCTAAGGCTAGGGCTCCCCTAGGCTAAGGCTAGGGCACCCCTATGCTCTGGCTAGTGCACCCTTAGGCTTATGCTAGCGCACCCCTAGTCTTAGGCTAAGGGTAGGGATCCCATAGCCTAAGGCTGGGCACACCTAGGCTTAGGCTAGGGCACCCCTAGTTTTAGGCTAGGGCACCCCTAGGCTTAGGCTAGGGCACCCCTAGGGTTAGTCTAGGGCTCCCCTAGGCTTAGGCTAGGGCACGCCTAGGTTTAGGCTAAGGCAAGGGCTCCCCTAGCCTAAGGCTAGGGCACCCGTAGGCTTAGGCTAGGGCAACCCTTGGCTTAGGCTAAGGCACCCCTAGGCTTAGGCTAGGGCACCCCTAGGCTTAGGCTAGGGCACCCCTAGGCTTTGGCTAGGGCACCCCTAGGCTTAGGCTAGGGCAACCCTAGGCTTATGCTAAGGCTAGGTCTCCCGTAGCCTAAGGCTAGGGCACCCCTAGGCTTAGGCTAGGGCACCCCTAGACTTAGGCTAGGGCACACCTAGGCTTAGGCTAGGGCACCCCTAAGCTTAGGCTAAGGCTGGGGCTCCCCTAGCCTAAGGCTAGGGCACCCCTAGGCTTAGGCTAGGGCACCCCAGGCTTAGGTTAGGGCACCCCTAGGCTTTGGCTAGGGCACCCCTAGGCTTAGGCTAAGGCTAGGGCTGCCGTAACCTAAGGCTTGGTCATCCCTAGGCTTAGGCTATTGCACCAGTAGGTTTAGGCTAGGGCACCCCTAGGCTTAGGCTAGGGCACCCCTAGGCTTAGGCTAGGGCACCCCTAGGCTTATGCTAAGGCTAGGGCTCCTTTAGCCTAAGGCTAGGGCACCCCTAGGCTTAGGCTAGGGCACCCCTAGGGTTAGTCTAGGGCACCCTTAGGCTTACGCTAGGGCACCCCTCGGCTTAGGCTAAGGCTAGGGCTCCCCTAGCCTAAGGCTAGGGCAGCCCTAGGATTATGCTAGGGCACCCCTAGGCTTAGGCTAGGACACCCCTAGGCTTAGGCTAGGGCACCCCTAGGCTTAGGCTAGGGCACCCTTAGGCTTAGGCTAGGGCACCCCTACGCTTAGGCTAAGGCTAGGGCTCCCGTAACCTAAGGCTTGGGCACCCCTAGGCTTAGGCTATTGCACCAGTAAGCTTAGGATAGGGCACCCCTAGGCTTAGGCTAAGGCACCCCTAGGCTTAGGCTAGGGCACCTGTAGGCTTAGGCTAGGGCACCCCTAGGCTTAGGCTAAGGCTAGGCTAGGGCTCCCCTAGCCTAAGGTTAGGGCACCCCTAGGCTAAGGCTAGGGCACCCCTAGGCTTTGGCTAGGACACCCCTAGGCTTAGGCAAAGGCTAGGGTTCCCCTAGCCTAAGGCTAGGGCACCCCTAGGCTTAGGCTATTGCACCACTAGGTTTAGGATAGGGCACCCCTAGGCTTAAACTACGGCACCCCTAGCCTTAGGCTAGGGCACCCCTAGGTTAGGCTAGGGCACCCCTAGGCTTAGGCTAGGACACCCCTAACCTAAGGCTAGGGCACCCCTATGCTTAGGTTAGGGCACTCCTAGGCTTAAGCTAGGGCACCCCTAGGCTTAAGTTAGGGCACCCCTCGGCTTAGGCTAGTGCACCCCTAGGCTTCTCTAAGGCTAGGGCTCCCCTAGCCTAAGGCTAGGGCACCCTAGGCTTAGGCTAGGACACCCCTAGTCTTAGGCAAGGGCACCCCTAGGCTTAGGCTAAGGCTAGGGCTCCCCTAGCCTAAGGCTAGGGCACCCCTATGCTCTGGCTAGTGCACCCTTAGGCTTATGCTAGGGCACCCCTAGTCTTAGGCTAAGGGTAGGGATCCCCTAGCCTAAGGCTGGGCACCCCTAGGCTTAGGCTAGGGCACCCCTAGTTTTAGGCTAGGGCACCCCTAGGCTTAGTCTAGGGCACCCCTAAGCTTAGGCTAGGGCACTCCTAGGCTTAGGCTAAGGCTAGGTCTCCCTTAGCCTAAGGCTAGGGCACCCCTAGGCTTAGGCTAGGGCACCCCTTGGCTTAGGCTAAGACACCCCTAGGCTTAGGATAGGGAACCCCTAGGCTTAGGCTAGGGCACCCCTAGGCTTAGGCTAGGGCACCCCTAGGCTTATGCTAAGGCTAGGGCTCCCCTAGCCTAAGGCTAGGGCACCCCTAGGCTTAGGCTAGGGCACCCCTAGGGTTAGTCTAGGGCACCCTTAGTCTTACGCTAGGGCACCCCTCGGCTTAGGCTAAGGCTAGGGCTCCCCTAGCCTAAGGCTAGGGCATCACTAGGATTAGGCTAGGGCACCCCTAGGCTTAGGCTAGGACACCCCTAGGCTTAGGCTAGGGCACCCCTAGGCTTAGGCTAGGGCACCCTTAGGCTTAGGCTAGGGCACCCCTACGCTTAGGCTAAGGCTACGGCTCCCCTAGCCTCAGGCTAGGGCACCACTAGACTCATGCTGGGGCACCCCTAGGCTTATGTTAGGGCACCCCTAGGCTTAGGCTAAGGCTAGGGCTCCCCTAGCCTAAGGCTATGGCACCCCTAGGCTTAGGCTAGGGCACGCCTAGGCTTAGGCTTGGACACCCCTTGGCTGAGGCTAGGGCACCCCTAGGCTTAGGCTAGGGCACCCCTAGGCTTAGGCTAAGGCTAGAGCTCCCCTAGCCTAAGGCTAGGGAACCCCTAGGCTTAGGCTAGGGCACCCCTAGGTTTAGGCTCGGGAAGACCTATGCTTAGGCTAAGGTACACCTAGGCTTAGGCTAGGGCACACCTAGGCTTAGGCGAGGGCACCCCTAGGCTTAGGCTAGGGCACACCTAGGCTGAGGCTAGGGCACCCCTAGGCTTAGTCTAAGGCTACGGCTCCCCTAGCCTCAGCCTAGGGCACCACTAGACTCAGGCTAGGGCACCCCTAGGCTTAGGCTAGGGCACCCCTAGGCTTAGGCTAAGGCTAGGGCTCCCCTAGCCTAAGGCTAGGGCACGCCTAGGCTTAGGCTAGGGCACCCCTTGGCTTAGGCTAGGGCACCCCTAGGTTTGGCTAGGGCACCCCTAGGCTTGGGCTAGGGCACCCCTAGGCTTGGGCTAGGGCACCCCTAGGTTTTGTCTAGGGAACCCCTAGGCTTACGCTAGGGCACCCCTAGGCTTAGGATAGTGCACCCCTAGGCTTAGGCTAATGCTAGGGCTCCCCTAGGCTTAGGCTAGGGCACCCCTAGTTTTAGGCTAGGGCACCCCTAGGCTTAGGCTAGGGCACCCCTAGGGTTAGTCTAGGGCTCCCCTAGGCTTAGGCTAGGGCACGCCTAGGTTTAGGCTAAGGCAAGGGCTCCCCTAGCCTAAGGCTAGGGCACCCGTAGGCTTAGGCTAGGGCAACCCTTGGCTTAGGCTAAGGCACCCCTAGGCTTAGGCTAGGGCACCCCTAGGCTTAGGCTAGGGCACCCCTAGGCTTTGGCTAGGGCACCCCTAGGCTTAGGCTAGGGCAACCCTAGGCTTATGCTAAGGCTAGGTCTCCCGTAGCCTAAGGCTAGGGCACCCCTAGGCTTAGGCTAGGGCACCCCTAGACTTAGGCTAGGGCACACCTAGGCTTAGGCTAGGGCACCCCTAAGCTTAGGCTAAGGCTGGGGCTACCCTAGCCTAAGGCTAGGGCACCCCTAGGCTTAGGCTAGGGCACCCCTAGGCTTAGGTTAGGGCACCCCTAGGCTTTGGCTAGGGCACCCCTAGGCTTAGGCTAAGGCTAGGGCTCCCATAACCTAAGGCTTGGTCACCCCTAGGCTTAGGCTATTGCACCAGTAGGTTTAGGATAGGGCACCCCTAGGCTTAGGCTAGGGCACCCCTAGGCTTAGGCTAGGGCACCCCTAGGCTTATGCTAAGGCTAGGGCTCCCCTAGCCTAAGGCTAGGGCACCCCTAGGCTTAGGCTAGGGCACCCCTAGGGTTAGTCTAGGGCACCCTTAGGCTTACGCTAGGGCACCCCTCGGCTTAGGCTAAGGCTAGGGCTCCCCCAGCCTAAGGCTAGGGCACCCCTAGGCTTAGGCTAGGGCACCCCTAGGCTTAGGCTAGGGCACCCTTAGGCTTAGGCTAGGGCACCCCTACGCTTAGGCTAAGGCTAAGGCTCCCGTAACCTAAGGCTTGGGCACCCCTAAGCTTAGGCTATTGCACCAGTAAGCTTAGGATAGGGCACCCCTAGGCTTAGGCTAAGGCACCCCTAGGCTTAGGCTAGGGCACCTGTAGGCTTAGGCTAGGGCACCCCTAGGCTTAGGCTAATGCTAGGCTAGGGCTCCCCTAGCCTAAGGTTAGGGCACCCCTAGGCTAAGGCTAGGGCACCCCTAGGCTTTGGCTAGGACACCCCTAGGCTTAGGCAAAGGCTAGGGTTCCCCTAGCCTAAGGCTAGGGCACCCCTATGCTTAGGCTATTGCACCACTAGGTTTAGGATAGGGCACCCCTAGGCTTAGGCTACGGCACCCCTAGCTTAAGGCTAGGGCACCCCTAGGTTAGGCTAGGGCACCCCTAGGCTTAGGCTAGGACACCCCTAACCTAAGGCTAGGGCACCCCTATGCTTAGGTTAGGGCACTCCTAGGCTTAGGCTAGGGCACCCCTAGGCTTAGGTTAGGGCACCCCTCGGCTTAGGCTAGTGCACCCCTAGGCTTCTCTAAGGCTAGGGCTCCCCTAGCCTAAGGCTAGGGCACCCTAGGCTTAGGCTAGGACACCCCTAGTCTTAGGCAAGGGCACCCCTAGGCTTAGGCTAAGGCTAGGGCTCCCCTAGCCTAAGGCTAGGGCACCCCTATGCTCTGGCTAGTGCACCCTTAGGCTTATGCTAGGGCACCCCTAGTCTTAGGCTAAGGGTAGGGATCCCCTAGCCTAAGGCTGGGCACCCCTAGGCTTAGGCTAAGGCTAGGGCTCCCCTAGCCTAAGGCTAGGGCATCCCTAGGATTAGGCTAGGGCACCCCTAGGCTTAGGCTAGGACACCCCTAGGCTTAGGCTAGGGCACCCCTAGGCTTAGGCTAGGGCACCCTTAGGCTTAGGCTAGGGCACCCCTACGCTTAGGCTAAGGCTACGGCTCCCCTAGCCTCAGGCTAGGGCACCACTAGACTCATGCTAGGGCACCCCTAGGCTTAGGTTAGGGCACCCCTAGGCTTAGGCTAAGGCTAGGGCTCCCCTAGCCTAAGGCTCTGGCACCCATAGGCTTAGGCTAGGGCACGCCTAGGCTTAGGCTTGGACACCCCTTGGCTGAGGCTAGGGCACCCCTAGGCTTAGGCTAGGGCACCCCTAGGCTTAGGCTAAGGCTAGAGCTCCCCTAGTCTAAGGCTAGGGAACCCCTAGGCTTAGGCTAGGGCACCCCTAGGTTTAGGCTCGGGAAGACCTATGCTTAGGCTAAGGTACACCTAGGCTTAGGCTAGGGCACACCTAGGCTTAGGCAGGGGCACCCCTAGGCTTAGGCTAGGGCACACCTAGGCTGAGGCTAGGGCACCCCTAGGCTTAGTCTAAGGCTACGGCTCCCCTAGCCTCAGCCTAGGGCACAACTAGACCCAGGCTAGGGCACCCCTAGGCTTAGGCTAGGGCACCCCTAGGCTTAGGCTAAGGCTAGGGCTCCCCTAGCCTAAGGCTAGGGCACGCCTAGGCTTAGGCTAGGGCACCCCTTGGCTTAGGCTAGGGCACCCCTAGGTTTGGCTAGGGCACCCCTAGGCTTAGGCTAGGGCACCCCTAGGCTTGGGCTAGGGCACCCCTAGGTTTTGTCTAGGGAACCCCTAGGCTTACGCTAGGGCACCCCTAGGCTTAGGATAGTGCACCCCTAGGCTTAGGCTAATGCTAGGGCTCCCCTAGGCTTAGGCTAGGGCACGCCTAGGTTTAGGCTAAGGCAAGGGCTCCCCTACCTAAGGCTAGGGCACCCCTAGGCTTAGGCTAGGGCACCCCTTGGCTTAGGCTAAGGCACCCCTAGGATTAGGCTAGGGCACCCCTAGGCTTAGGCTACGGCACCCCTAGGCTTAGGCTAAGGCTAGGGATCCCCTAGCCTAAGGCTAGGGCACCCGTAGGCTTAGGCTAGGGAACCCCTAGGGTTAGTCTAGGGCTCCCCTAGGCTTAGGCTAGGGCCCGCGTAGGCTTAGGCTAAGGCAAGGGCTCCCCTAGCCTAAGGCTAGGGCACCCGTAGGCTTAGGGTAGGGCACCCCTTGGCTTAGGCTAAGGCACCCCTAGGCTTAGGCTAGGGCACCCCTAGGCTTAGGCTAGGGCACCCCTAGGATTAGGCTAGGGCACCCCTAGGCTTATGCTAAGGCTAGGGCTCCCCTCGCCTAAGGCTACGGAACCCCTAGGCTTAGGCTAGGGCACCCGTAGACTTAGGCTAGGGCACTCCTAGGCTTTGGCTAGGGCACCCCTAGGCTTAGGCTAAGGCACCCCTAGGCTTAGGCTAGGGCAACCCTAGGCTTAGGCTAAGGCTAGGGATCCCCTTGCCTAAGGCTAGGGCACCCTTAGGCTTAGGCTAGGGCACCCCTAGGTTTAGTCTAGGGCTCCCCTAGGCTTAGGCTAGGGTACCCCTAAGCTTAGGCTAAGGCTAGGGCTCCCCTAGCCTAAGGCTAGGGCACCCCTAGGCTTATGCCAGGGCACCCCTAGGCTTAGGCCAGGGCACCCCTAGGCTTAGGCTAGGGCACCCCTAGGCTTTGGCTAGGGCACCCCTAGGCTTAGGCTAAGGCTAGGGCTCCCCTAGCCTAAGGCTAGGGCACCCCAAGGCTTAGGCTAGGCCACCACTAGTCTTAGGCTAGGGCACAATTAGGCTTAGGCTAGGGCACACCTAGGCTTAGGCTAGGGCACACCTAGGCTTAAGCTAGGGCACCCCTAGGCTTAGGCAAGGGCACCCCTAGGCTTAGGCTAGGGCACCCCTAGGCTCAAGCTAGGACACCCCTAGGCTTAGGCTAGTCTATCCCTAGACTTAGGCTAGGGCACCCCTAGGCTAATGCTGAGGCTAGGGCTCCACTAGCCTAAGGCTAGGGCACCCCTAGGCTTAGGCTAGGGCACCCCTAGGCTAATGCTAAGTCTAGGGCTCTCCTAGCCTAACGCTAGGACACCCCTAGGCTTAGCCTAGGGCACCCGTAGGCTTAGCCTAGGGCACCCCTAGGCTTTGGCTAGGGCACCCCTAGGCTTAAGCTAGGGCACCCCTTGGCTTAGTCTAGGGCACCCTTAGGCTTAGGCAAGGGCACCCCTAGGCTTAGGCAAAGGCTAGGGCTACCCTAGGCTTAGGCTAGGGCACCCCTAGGCTTAGGCTAAGGGTAGGGATCCCCTAGCCTAAGGCTGGGCACCCCTAGGCTTAGGCTAGGGCACCCCTAGTTTTAGGCTATGGCACCCCTAGGCTTAGGCTAGGGCACCCCTAAGCTTAGGCTAGGGCACTCCTAGGCTTAGGCTAAGGCTAGGTTTCCCCTAGCCTAAGGCTAGGGCACCCCTAGGCTTAGGCTAGGGCACCCCTTGGCTTAGGCTAAGAAACCCCTAGGCTTAGGATAGGGAACCCCTAGGCTTAGGCTACGGCACCCCTAGGTTAGGCTAGGGCACCCCTAGGCTTTGGCTAGGGCACCCCTAGGCTTAGGCTAAGGCTAGGGCTCCCCTAGCCTAAGGCTAGGGCACCCCAAGGCTTAGGCTAGGCCACCACTAGTCTTAGGCTAGGGCACAATTAGGCTTAGGCTAGGGCACACCTAGGCTTAGGCTAGGGCACACCTAGGCTTAAGCTAGGGCACCCCTAGGCTTAGGCAAGGGCACCCCTAGGCTTAGGCTAGGGCACCCCTAGGCTCAAGCTAGGACACCCCTAGGCTTAGGCTAGTCTATCCCTAGACTTAGGCTAGGGCACCCCTAGGCTTATGCTAAGGCTAGGGCTCCCCTAGCCTAAGGCTAGGGCAGCCCTAGGCTTAGGCTAGGGCACCCCTAGGGTTAGTCTTGGGCACCCTTAGGCTTACGCTACGGCACCCCTCGGCTTAGCCTAAGGCTAGGGCTCCCCTAGCCTAAGGCTAGGGCACCCCTAGGATTAGGCTAGGGCACCCCTAGGCTTAGGCTCGGACACCCCTAGACTTAGGCTAGGGCACCCCTAGGCTTAGGCTAGGGCACCCCTACGCTTAGGCTAAGGCTACGGCTCCCCTAGCCTCAGGCTAGGGCACCACTAGACTCATGCTAGGGCACCCCTAGGCTTAGGTTAGGGCACCCCTAGGCTTAGGCTAAGGCTAGGGCTCCCCTAGCCTAAGGCTATGGCACCCCTAGGCTTAGGCTAGGGCATGCCTAGGCTTAGGCTTGGACACCCCTTGGCTGAGGCTAGGGCACCCCTAGGCTTAGGCTAGGGCACCCCTAGGCTTAGGCTAAGGCTAGAGCTCCCCTAGCCTAAGGCTCAGGAACCCCTAGGCTTAGGCTAGGGCACCCCTAGGTTTAGGCTAGGGAAGACCTATGCTTAGGCTAAGGCACACCTAGGCTTAGGCTAGGGCACACCTAGGCTTAGTCGAGGGCACCCCTAGGCTTAGGCTAGGGCACACCTAGGCTGAGGTTAGGGCACCCCTAGGCTTAGTCTAAGGCTACGGCTCCCCTAGCCTCAGCCTAGGGCACCACTAGACTCAGGCTAGGGCACCCCTAGGCTTAGGCTAGGGCACCCCTAGGCTTAGGATAGGGCACCCCTAGGGTTAGTCTAGGGCTCCCCTAGGCTTAGGCTAAGGCACGCCTAGGCTTAGGCTAAGGCAAGGGCTCCCCTAGCCTAAGGCTAGGGCACCCGTAGGCTTAGGGTAGGGCACCCCTTGGCTTAGGCTAAGGCACCCCTAGGCTTAGGCTAGGGCACCCCTAGGCTTAGGCTAGGGCACCCCTAGGATTAGGCTAGGGCACCCCTAGGCTTATGCTAAGGCTAGGGCTCCCCTCGCCTAAGGCTACGGAACCCCTAGGCTTAGGCTAGGGCACCCCTAGACTTAGGCTAGGGCACCCCTAGGCTTAGGCTAGGGCACCCCTAGGCTTAGGCTAAGGCACCCCTAGGCTTTGGCTAGGGTACCCCTAGGATTAGGCTAGGGCACCCCTAGGCTTATGCTAAGGCTAGGGATCCCCTAGCCTAAGGCTAGGGCACCCCTAGGCTTAGGCCAGGGCACCCGTAGGCTTAGGCCAGGGCACCCCTATGCTTAGGCTAGGGCACCCCTAGGCTTTGGCTAGGGCACCCCTAGGCTTAGGCTAAGGCTAGGGCTCCCCTAGCCTAAGGCTAGGGCACCCCTAGGCTTAGGCTAGGCCACCACTAGTCTTAGGCTAGGGCACACTTAGGCTTAGGCTAGGGTACACCTAGGCTTAGGCTAGGGCACACCTAGGCTTAGGCTAGGGCACCCCTAGGCTTAGGCAAGGGCACCCCTAGGCTTAGACTTAGGCTAGGGCACCCCTAGGCTCAAGCTAGGACACCCCTAGGCTTAGGTATTCCATCCCAAGACTTAGGCTAGGGCACCCCTAGGCTAATGCTAAGGCTAGGGCTCCACTAGCCTAAGGCTAGGGCACCCCTAGGCTTAGGCTAGGGAACCCCTAGGCTAATGCTAAGGCTAGGGCTCCCCTAGCCTAAGGCTAGGACACCCCCAGGCTTAGGCTAGGGCACCCATAGGTTTAGGCTAGGGCTCCCCTAGCCTAAGGATAGGGCACCCGTAGGCTTAGCCTAGGGCACCCCTAGGCTTTGGCTAGGGCACCCCTAGGCTTAAGCTATGGCACCCCTAGGCTTAGTCTAGGGAACCCTTAGGCTTAGGCAAAGGCTAGGGCTACCCTAGGCTTAGGCTAGGGCACCCCTAGGCTTAGGCTAAGGGTAGGGATCCCCAAGCCTAAGGCTGGGCACCCCTAGGCTTAGGTAGGGCACCCCTAGTTTTAGGCTAGGGTACCCCTAGGCTTAGGCTAGGGCACCCCTAAGCTTAGGCTAGGGCACTCCTAGGCTTAGGCTAAGGCTAGGTCTCCCCTAGCCTAAGGCTAGGGCAACCCTAGGCTTAGGCTAGGGCACCCCTTGGCTTAGGCTAAGACACCCCTAGGTTTAGGATAGGGCACCCCTAGGCTTAGGCTAGGGCACCCCTAGGCTTAGGCTAGGGCACCCCTAGGCTTATGCTAAGGCTAGGGCTCCCCTAGCCTAAGGCTAGGGAACCCCTAGGCTTAGGCTAGGGCACCCCTAGGGTTAGTCTAGGGCACCCTTAGGCTTACGCTAGGGCACCCTTCGGCTTAGGCTAAGGCTAGGGCTCCCCTAGCCTAAGGCTAGGGCACCCCTAGGATTAGGCTAGGGCACCCCTTGGCTTAGGCTAGGGCACCCCAGGCTTAGGCTAGGGCATCCTTAGGCTTAGGCTAGGGCACCCCTAGGCTTAGGCTAAGGCTACGGCTCCCCTAGCCTCAGGCGAGGGCACCACTAGACTCAGGCTAGGGCACCCCAAGGCTTAGGCTAGGGAACCCCTAGGTTTAGGCTAAGGCTAGGGCTCACCTAGCCTAAGGCTATGGCACCCCTAGGTTTAGGCTAGGGCACCCCTAGACTTAGGCTAGGGCACCCCTAGCCTTGGGCTAGGGCACCCCTAGGCTTAGGCTAAGGCTAGGGCTCCCCTAGCCTAAGGCTAGGGCACCACTAGGCTTAGGCTAGGGCACCCCTAGGCTTAGGCTAGGGCACCCCCTAGGCTTAGGCTAGGGCACCCCTAGGCTTAGGCTAGGGCACCCCTAGGCTTGGCTAGGGCACACCTAGGCTTGCGCTAAGGCACCCCTAGGGTTAGTCTAGGGCACCCCTAGGCTTACGCTAGGGCACCCCTAGTCTTAGGCTAAGGCTAGGAATCCCCTAGCCTAAGGCTAGGGCACCCCTAGGCTTAGGCTAGGGCACCCCTAGGCTTAGTCTAGGGAACCCTTAGGCTTAGGCAAGGGCACCCCTTGGCTTAGGCAAAGGCTAGGGCTACCCTAGGCTTAGGCTAGGGCACGCCTAGTCTTAGGCTAGGGCACCCATAGGTTTAGGCTAGGGCTCCCCTTGGCTTAGGCTAGGGCACCCCTAGGCTTAGGCTAGGTCACCCTTAGGCTTAAGCTAGGGCACCCCTAGGCTTAGGCTAAAGCTACGGGTCCCCTAGCCTCAGGCTAGGGCACCACTAGACTCAGGCTAGGGCACCCCTAGGCTTAGGCTAGGGCACCCCTAGGCTTAGGCTAAGGCTAGGGCTCCCCTAGCCTAAGGCTATGGCCCCCCTAGGCTTAGGCTCGGGCACCCCTAAACTTAGGCTAGGGCACCCCTAGGCTTGGGCTCGGTACCCCTAGTCTTAGGCTAAGGCTAGGGCTCCCCTAGCCTAAAGCTAGGGCACCACTAGGCTTAGGCTAGGGCACCCCTAGGCCTAGGCTAGGACACGCCTAGGCTTAGGCTTGGACACCCCTTGGCTGAGGCTAGGGCACCCCTAGGCTTAGGCTAGGGCACCCCTAGGCTTGGGCTAAGGCTAGGGCTCCCCTAGCCAAAGGCTAGGGAACCCATAGGCTTAGGCTAAGGCACCCCTAGGTTTACGCTAGGGAACACCTAAACTTAGGGTAAGGCACACCTAGGCTTAGGCTAGGGCACACCTAAGCTTAGGCTAGGACACCCCTAGGCTTAGGCTAGGGAATATCTAGGCTTAGGCTAGGGCACCCCTAGGCTTAGGCTAGGGCACACCTAGGCTGAGGCTAGGGCACCCCTAGGCTTAGTCTAAGGCTACGGCTCCCCTAGCCTCAGTCTAGGGCACCACTAGACTCAGGCTAGGGCACCCTTAGGCTTAGGCTAGGGCACCCCTAGGCTTAGGCTAAAGCTAGGGCTCCCCTAGCCTCAGGGTAGGGCACCGCTAGGCTCAAGCTAGGGCACCCGTAGGCTTAGGCTAGGCCATCCCTAGGCTTAGGCTAGGGCACCCCTATGCTTAGGCTTGGGCATCCCTATGCTTAGGCTAAGGCTAGGGCTCCCCTAGCCTGAGGCTAGGGCACCCTTTGGCTTTGGCTAGGGCACCCCTAGGCTTAGGCTAGGGCACCCCTAGGCTAATGCTAAGGCTAAGGCTCCCCTAGCCTAAGGCTAGGGCACCCCTAGGCTTAGGCTAAGGCTAGGGCTCCCCTAGCCTAAGGCTAGGGCACCCCTAGGTTTGGCTAGGGCACCCCTAGGCTTGGGCTAGGGCACCCATAGGCTTGGGCTAGGGCACCCCTAGAGTTTGTCTAGGGAACCCCTAGGCTTACGCTAGGGCACCCATACTTAGGATAGGGCACCCCTAGGCTTAGGCAAGGGCACCCCTATGCTTAGGCTAATGCTAGGGCTCCCCTAGGCTTAGGCTAGGGCACGCCTAGGTTTAGGCTAAGGCAAGGGCTCCCCTAGCCTAAGGCTAGGGCACCCGTAAGCTTAGGCTAGGGCACCCCTTGGCTTAGGCTAAGGCACCCCTAGGCTTAGGCTAGGGCACCCCTAGGCTTAGGCTATGGCACCCCTAGGCTTAGGCTAGGGCACCCCTAAGCTTAGGCTAGGGCACCCCTAGGCTTATGCTAAGGCTACGGCTCCCCTAGCCTAAGGCTAAGGCACCCCTAGGCTTAGGCTAGGGCACCCCTAGACTTAGGCTAGGGCACCCTTAGCTTTCGGCTAGGGCACACCTAGGCTTAGGCTAGGGCACCCCTAAGCTTAGGCTAAGCCTAGGGCTCCCCTAGCCTAAGGCTAGGGCAACACTAGGCTTAGGCTAGGGCACCCCTAGGCTTAGGCTAGAGCACACCTAGGCTTTGGCTAGGGCACCCCTAGGCTAAGGCTAAGGTTAGGGCTCCCCTAGCCTAAGGCTAGGGCACTCCTAGGCTTAGTCTATTGCACCAGTAGGCTTAGGGTAGGGCACCCCTAGGCTTAGGCTAGGGCACCCCTAGGCTTAGGCTAGGGCACCCCTAGGCTTAGGCTAGGGCACCCCTAGGCTTAGGCTAAGGCTAGTGTCCCCTACCCTAAGGGTAGGGCACCCCTATGCTTAGGCTAGGGCACCCCTAGGCTTAGGATAGGGCACCCCTAGGCTTAGGCTAGGGCACCCCTAGGCTTTGGCTAGGGCACCCCTAGGCTTAGGCTAAGGCTAGGGCTCCCGTAGCCTAAGGCTAGGGCACCCCTAGGGTTAGGCTATTGCACCAGTAGGCTTAGGATAGGGCACCACTAGGCTTAGGCTAGGGCACCCCTAGGCTTAGGCTAAGGCTAGGGATCCCCTAGACTAAGGCTTGGGCACTCCTAGGCTTAGGCTAGGGCACCCCTAGGGTTAGTCTTGGGCTCCCCTAGGCTTAGGCTAGGGCACGCCTAGGCTTAGGCTAAGGCAAGGGCTCCCCTAGCCTAAGGCTATGACACCCGTAGGCTTAGGCTAGGGCTCCCCTAGGCTTAGGCTAGGGCACGCCTAGGCTTAGGCTAAGGCAAGGGCTCCCCTAGCCTAAGGCTATGACAACCGTAGGCTTAGGCTAGGGCACTCCTAGGCTTAGGCTAGGGCACCCCTAGGGTTAGTCTAGGGCTCCCCTAGGCTTAGGCTAGGGCACGCCTAGGCTTAGGCTAAGGCAAGGGCTCCCCTAGCCTAAGGCTATGGCACCCCTAGGCTTAGGCTAGGGCACACCTAGTCTTACGCTAGGGCACCCCTAGGCTTAGGCTAGGGCACCCCTAGGCTTAGGCTAGGGCACCCCTAGGCTTATGCTAAGGCTACGGCTCCCCTAGCCTAAGGCTAAGGCACCCCTAGGCTTAGGCTAGGGCACCCCTAGACTTAGGCTAGGGCACCCTTAGCTTTCGGCTAGGGCACACCTAGGCTTAGGCTAGGGCACCCCTAAGCTTAGGCTAAGGCTAGGCTCCCCTAGCCTAAGGCTAGGGCACCCCTAGGCTTAGGCTAGGGCACCCCTAGGCTTAGGCTAGAGCACACCTAGGCTTTGGCTAGGGCACCCCTAGGCTAAGGCTAAGGTTAGGGCTCCCCTAGCCTAAGGCTAGGGCACCCCTAGGCTTAGTCTATTGCACCAGTAGGCTTAGGGTAGGGCACCCCTAGGCTTAGGCTAGGGCACCCCTAGGCTTAGGCTAGGGCACCCCTAGGCTTAGGCTAGGGCACCCCTAGGCTTAGGCTAAGGCTAGGGTCCCCTACCCTAAGGCTAGGGCACCCCTAGGCTTAGGCTAGGGCACCCCTAGGCTTAGGATAGGGCACCCCTAGGCTTAGGCTAGGGCACCCCTAGGCTTTGGCTAGGGCACCCCTAGGCTTAGGCTAAGGCTAGGGCTCCCGTAGCCTAAGGCTAGGGCACCCCTAGGGTTAGGCTATTGCACCAGTAGGCTTAGGATAGGGCACCACTCGGCTTAGGCTAGGGCACCCCTAGGCTTAGGCTAAGGCTAGGGATCCCCTAGACTAAGGCTGGGGCACTCCTAGGCTTAGGCTAGGGCACCCCTAGGGTTAGTCTAGCGCTCCCCTAGGCTTAGGCTAGGGCACGCCTAGGCTTAGGCTAAGGCAAGGGCTCCCCTAGCCTAAGGCTATGACACCCGTAGGCTTAGGCTAGGGCACCCCTAGGCTTAGGCTAAGGCTAGGGATCCCCTAGACTAAGGCTAGGGCACTCCTAGGCTTAGGCTAGGGCACCCCTAGGGTTAGTCTAGGGCTCCCCTAGGCTTAGGCTAGGGCACGCCTAGGCTTAGGCTAAGGCAAGGGCTCCCCTAGCCTAAGGCTATGGCACCCCTAGGCTTAGGCTAGGGCACACCTAGGCTTACGCTAGGGCACCCCTAGGCTTAGGTTATGGCACCCCTAGGCTTAGGCTAGGGCACCCCTAGGCTTAGGCTAGGGCACCCCTAGGCTTATGCTAAGGCTACGGCTCCCCTAGCCTAAGGCTAAGGCACCCCTAGGCTTAGGCTAGGGCACCACTAGACTTAGGCTAGGGCACCCTTAGCTTTCGGCTAGGGCACACCTAGGCTTAGGCTAGGGCACCCCTAAGCTTAGCCTAAGGCTATGGCACCCCTAGGCTTAGGCTAGGGCACACCTAGGCTTACGCTAGGGCACCCCTAGGCTTAGGCTAAGGCTAGGGCTCCCCTATCCTAAGGCTAGGGCACCCCTAGGCTTAGGCTAGGGCACCCCTAGGCTTAGGCTAGGGCACCTCTAGGCTTAGGCTAGGGCACCACTAGGCTTAGGCTAAGGCTAGGCTAGGGATCCCCTAGCCTAAGGCTAGGACACCCCTAGGCTAAGGCTAGGGCACCCCTAGGCTTTGTCTAGGACACCCCTAGGCTTAGGCTAAGGCTAGGGTTCCCCTAGCCTAAGGCTAGGGCACCCCTAGGCTTAGGCTATTGCACCACTAGGCTTAGGATAGGGCACCCCTAGGCTTAGGCTACGGCACCCCTAGGCTTAGGCTAGGGCACCCCTAGGTTAGGCTAGGGCACCCCTAGGCTTAGGCTAAATTTGGGCTCCTCTAGTTTAACGCTAGGGCACCCCTAGGCTTAGGCAAGGGCACCCCTAGGCTTAGGCTAGGTCACCCTTAGGCTTAAGCTAGGGCACCCCTAGGCTTAGGCTAAAGCTACGGCTCCCCTAGCCTCAGGCTAGGGCACCACTAGACTCAGGCTAGGGCACCCCTAGGCTTAGGCTAGGGAACACCTAGGCTTAGGCTAAGGCTAGGGCTCCCCTAGCCTAAGGCTATGGCACCCCTAGGCTTAGGCTAGGGCACCCCTAAACTTAGGCTAGGGCACCCCTAGGCTTGGGCTCGGTACCCCTAGGCTTAGGCTAAGGCTAGGGCTCCCCTAGCCTAAGGCTAGGGCACCACTAGGCTTAGGCTAGGGCACCCCTAGGCCTAGGCTAGGGCACGCCTAGGCTTAGGCTTGGACACCCCTTGGCTTAGGCTAGGGCACCCCTAGGCTTAGGGTAGGGCACCCCTAGGCTTGGGCTAAGGCTAGGGCTCCCCTAGCCAAAGGCTAGGGAACCCCTAGGCTTAGGCTAGGGCACCCCTAGGTTTACGCTAGGGAACACCTAAACTTAGGCTAAGGCACACCTAGGCTTAGGCTAGGGCACACCTAGGCTTAGGCTAGAGCACCCCTAGGCTTAGGCTAGGGAATATCTAGGCTTAGGCTAGGGCACCCCTAGGCTTAGGCTAAGGCTACGGCTCCCCTAGCCTCAGCCTAGGGCACCACTAGACTCAGGCTAGGGCACCCTTAGGCTTAGGCTAGGGCACCCCTAGGCTTAGGCTAAGGCTAGGGCTCCCCTAGCCTCAGGGTAGGGCACCGCTAGGCTCAAGCTAGGGCACCCCTAGGCTTAGGCTAGGCCATCCCTAGGCTTAGGCTAGGGCACCCCTATGCTTAGGCTTGGGCACCCCTAGGCTTAGGCTAAGGCTAGGGCTCCCCTAGCCTGAGGCTAGGGCACCCTTTGGCTTTAGCTAGGGCACCCTTAGGCTTAGGCTAGGGCACCCCTAGGCTAATGCTAAGGCTAAGGCTCCCCTAGCCTAAGGCTAGGGCACCCCTAGGCTTAGGCTAAGGCTAGGGCTCCCCTAGCCTAAGGCTAGGGCACCCCTAGGTTTGGCTAGGGCACCCCTAGGCTTGGGCTAGGGCACCCATAGGCTTGGGCTAGGGCACCCCTACAGTTTGTCTAGGGAACCCCTAGGCTTACGCTAGGTCACCCCTACTTAGGATAGGGCACCCCTAGGCTTAGGCAAGGGCACCCTAGGCTTAGGCTAATGCTAGGGCTCCACTAGGCTTAGGCTAGGGCACGCCTAGGTTTAGGCTAAGGCAAGGGCTCCCCTAGCCTAAGGTTGGGCACCCGTAGGTTTAGGCTAGGGCACCCCTTGGCTTAGGCTAAGGCACCCCTTGGCTTAGGCTAGGGCACCCCTAGGCTTAGGCTAGGGCACCCCTAGGCTTAGGCTAAGGCTGGGGATCCCCTAGCGTAAGGCTAGGGCACCCATAGGTTTAGGCTAGGGCACCCCTAGGGTTAGTCTAGGGCTCCCCTAGGCTTAGGCTAGGGCACGCCTAGGCTTAGACTAAGGCAAGGGCTCCCCTAGCCTAAGACTAGGCCACCCGTAGGCTTAGGCTAGGGCACCCCTTGGCTTAGGCTAAGGCACCCCTAGGCTTAGGCTAGGGCACCCCTAGACTTAGGCTATGGCACCCCTAGGCTTAGGCTAGGGCACCCCTAGGCTTAGGCTAGGGCACCCCTAGGCTTATGCTAAGGCTACGGCTCCCCTAGCCTAAGGCTAGGGCACCCCTAGGCTTAGGCTAGGGCACCCCTAGACTTAGGCTAGGGCACCCTTAGGTTTCGACTAGGGCACACCTAGGCTTAGGCTAGGGCACCCCTAAGCTTAGGCTAAGGCTAGGGCTCCCCTAGCCTAAGGCTAGGGCACCCCTAGGCTTAGGCTATTGCACCAGTAGGCTTAGGGTAGGGCACCCCTAGGCTTAGCTAGGGCACCCCTAGGCTTAAGCTAGGGCACCCCTAGGCTTAGGCTAGGGCACCCCTAGGCTTAAGCTAAGGCTAGGGTCCCCTACCCTAAGGCTAGGGCACCCATAGGCTTAGGCTAGGGCACCCCTAGGCTTAGGATAGGGCACCCCTAGGCTTAGGCTAGGGCACCCCTAGGCTTTGGCTAGGGCACCCCTAGGCTTAGGCTAAGGGTAGGGCTCCCGTAACCTAAGGCTAGGGCACCACTAGGCTTAGGCTATTGCACCAGTAGGCTTAGGATAGGGCACCACTAGGCTTAGGCTAGGGCACCCCTAGGCTTAGACTAAGGCTAGGGATCCCCTAGACTAAGGCTAGGGCGCTCCTAGGCTTAGGCTAGGGCACCCCTAGGGTTAGTCTAGGGCTCCCCTAGGCTTAGGCTAGGGCACGCCTAGGCTTAGGCTAAGGCAAGGGCTCCCCTAGCCTAAGGCTATGGCACCCGTAGGCTTAGGCTAGGGCACCCCTAGGCTTAGGCTAAGGCTAGGGATCCCCTAGACTAAGGCTAGGGCACTCCTAGGCTTAGGCTAGGGCACCCCTAGGGTTAGTCTAGGGCTCCCCTAGGCTTAGGCTAGGGCACGCCTAGGCTTAGGCTAAGGCAAGGGCTCCCCTAGCCTAAGGCTATGGCACCCCTAGGCTTAGGCTAGGGCACCCCTAGGCTTATGCTAGGGCACCCCTAGGCTTATGCTAAGGCTAGGTCTCCCATAGCTTAAGGCTAGGGCACCCCTAGGCTTAGGCTAGGGCACCCATAGACTTAGGCTAGGGCACCCCGAGGCTTAGGCTAGGACACACCTAGGCTTAGGCTAGGGCACCCCTAAGCTTAGGCTAAGGCTAGGGCTCCCCTAGCCTAAGGCTAGGGCACCCCTAGGCTTAGGCTAGGGCACCCCTAGGCTTAGGCTAGGGCACCCCTAAGCTTTGGTTAGGGCACCCCTAGGCTTAGGCTAAGGCTAGGGCTCCCATAGCCTAAGGCTAGGGCACCCCTAGGCTTAGGCTATTGCACCAGAAGGCTTAGGATAGGGAACCCCTAGGCTTAGGCTAGGGCACCCCTAGGCTTAGGCTAGGGCACCTCTAGGCTTAGGCTAGGCCACCAGTAGGCTTAGGCTAAGGCTAGGCTAGGGATCCCCTAGCCTAAGGCTAGGACACCCCTAGGCTAAGGCTAGGGCACCCCTAGTCTTTGTCTAGGACACCCCTAGGCTTAGGCTAAGGCTAGGGTTCCCCTAGCCTAAGGCTAGGGCACCCCTAGGCTTTGGCTATTGCACCACTAGGCTTAGGATAGGGCACCCCTAGGCTTAGGCTACGGCACCCCTAGGCTTAGGCTAGGGCACCCCTAGGTTAGGCTAGGGCACCCCTAGGCTTGGGCTAGGACACCCCTAACCTAAGGCTAGGGCACCCCTATGCTTAGGTTAGGGCACCCCTTGGCTTAGGCTAGGGCACCCCTAGGCTTAGTTAGGGCACCCCTCCGCTTAGGCTAGTGCACCCCTAGACTTATCTAAGGCTAGGGCTCCCCTAGCCTAAGGCTTGGGCACCCTAGGCTTAGGCTAGGACACCCCTAGTCTTTGGCTAGGGCACCCCTAGGCTTAGGCTAAATTTGGGCTCCTCTAGTTTAACGCTAGGGCACCCCTACGCTTAGGCAAGGGCACCCCTAGGCTTAGGCTAAGGCTAGGGCTCCCCTAGCCTAAGGCTAGGGCACCCCTATGCTCAGGCTACGGCACCCTTAGGCTTAGGCTAGGGCACGCCCAGGCTTAGGCTAGGGCACCCCTAGGCTTAGGCTAAGCTATGGCTCCCCTAGCCTAAGGCTAGGGCACCCCTATGCTCTGGCTAGTGCACCCTTAGGCTTAGGCTAGGGCACCCCTAGGCTTAGGCTAAAGGTAGGGATCCCCTAGCCTACGGTTGGGCACCCCTAGCTTAGGCTAGGGCACCCCTAGTTTTAGGCTAGGGCACCCCTGGGCTTAGGCTAGGGAACCCCTAGGCTAAGGCTAGGGCACCCCTAGGCTTATGCTAAGGCTAGGGCTCCCCTAGCCTAAGGCTAGGGCACCCCTAGGCTTAGGCTAGGGCACCCCTAGGGTTAGTCTAGGGCACCCTTCGGCTTAGGCTAAGGCTAGGGCTCCCCTAGCCTAAGGCTATGGCACCCCTAGGATTAGGCTAGGGCACCCCTAGGCTTAGGCTAGGGCACCCCTAGGCTTAGGCTAGGGCACCCTTAGGCTTAGGCTAGGGCACCCCTAGGCTTAGGCTAAGGCTACGGCTCCCCTAGCCTCAGGCTAGGGCACCTCTAGACTCAGGCTAGGGCACCCCTAGGCCTAGGCTAGGGAACCCCTAGGCTTAGGCAAAGGCTAGGGCTCCCCTAGCCTAAGGCTAGGGCACCACTAGGCTTAGGCTAGGGCACCCCAAGGCTTAGGCTAGGGCACCCCTAGCCTCAGGCTAGGGCACCACTAGACTCAGGCTAGGGCAACCCTAGGCTTAGGCTAGGGCACCCCTAGGCTTAAGCTAGGGCACACCTAGGCTTAGGCTAGGGCACCCATATGTTTAGGCTAGGGCTCCCATAGCCTAAGGATAGGGCATCCGTAGGCTTAGGCTAGGGCACCCCTAGGCTTAGGCTAGGGCACCCCTAGGCATAGGTTAGGGCACCCTTAGGCTTGGCTAGGGCACCCCTAGGCTTGGGCTAGGGCACCCCTAGAGTTAGTCTAGGGCACCCCTAGGCTTACGCTAGGGCACCCCTAGTTTTAGGCTAAGGCTAGGGATCCCCTAGCCTAAGGCTAGGGCACCCCTAGGCTTAGGCTAGGGCACCCCTAGGCTTAGTCTAGGGCACTCTTAGGCTTAGGCAATGGCACCCCTAGGCTTAGGCAAAGGCTAGGGCTACCCTAGGCTTAGGCTAGGGCACGCCTAGGCTTAGGCTAGGGCACCCATAGGTTTAGGCTAGGGCTCCCCTAGGCTTAGGCTAGGGCACCCCTAGGCTTAGGCTAGGGCACCCTTAAGCTTAGGTTAGGGCACCCCTAGGCTTAGGCTAAGGCTACGGCTCCCCTAGCCTCAGGCTAGGGCACCACTAGACTCAGGCTAGGGCACACCTAGGCTTAGGCCAGGGCACCCCTAGGCTTAGGCTAAGGCTAGGGTTCCCCTAGCCTAAGGCTATGGCACCCCTAGGCTTAGGCTAGGGCACCCCTAGACTTAGGCTAGGGCACCCCTAGGCTTGGGCTAGGGCACCCCTATCTTAGGCTAAGGCTAGGGCTCCCCTAGCCTAAGGCTAGGGCACCCCTAGGCTTAGGCTATGGCAACCCTAGGCTTAGGCTAGGGCTCCCCTATGCTTAGGCGAGGGCACCCCTAAGCTTTGGCTAGGGCACCCCTAGGCTTAGGCTATTGCACCAGTAGGCTTAGGATAGGGAACCCCTAGGCTTAGGCTACGGCACCCCTAGGCTTAGGCTAGGGCACCTCTAGGCTTAGGCTAGGGCACCCCTAGGCTTAGGCTAAGGCTAGGCTAGGGCTCCCCTAGCCTAAGGCTATGACACCCCAAGGCTAAGGCTAGGGCACCCCTAGGCTAATGCTAAGGCTAAGGCTCCCTTAGCCTAAGGCTAGGGCACCCCAAGGCTTAGGCTAAGGCTAGGGCTCCCCTAGCCTAAGGCTAGGGCACCCCTAGGTTTGGCTAGGGCACCCCTAGACTTGGGCTAGGGCACCCATAGGCTTGGGCTAGGGCACCCCTAGGGTTTGTCTAGGGAACCCCTAGGCTTACGCTAGGGCACCCCTACTTAGGATAGGGCACCCCTAGGCTTAGGCTAATGCTAGGGCTCCCCTAGGCTTAGGCTAGGGCACGCCTAGGTTTAGGCTAAGGCAAGGGCTCCCCTAGCCTAAGGCTAGGGCACCCCTAGGTTTAGGCTAGGGCACCCCTTGGCTTAGGCTAAGGCACCCCTTGGCTTAGGCTAGGGCACCCCTAAGCTTAGACTAGGGCACCCCTAGGCTTAGGCTAAGGCTGGGGATCCCCTAGCGTAAGGCTAGGGCACCCATAGGCTTAGGCTAGGGCACCCCTAGGGTTAGTCTAGGGCTCCCCTAGGCTTAGGCTAGGGCACGCCTAGGCTTAGGCTAAGGCAAGGGCTCCCCTAGCCTAAGGCTAGGGCACCCGTAGGCTTAGGCTAGGGCACCCCTTGGCTTAGGCTAAGGCACCCCTAGGCTTAGGCTAGGTCACCCCTAGGCTTAGGCTATGGCACCCCTAGGCTTAGGCTAGGGCACCACTAGGCTTAGGCTAGGGCACCACTAGGCTTATGCTAAGGCTAAGGCTCCACTAGCGTAAGGCTAGGGCACCCCTAGGCTTACGCTAGGGCACCCCTAGACTTAGGCTAGGGCACCCTTAGGTTTCGGCTAGGGCATAACTAGGCTTAGGCTAGGGCACCCCTAAGCTTAGGCTAAGGCTAGGGCTCCCCTAGCCTAAGGCTAGGGCACTCCTAGGCTTAGGCTAGGGCACCCCTAGGCTTAGGCTAAGGCTAGGGTCCCCTAACCTAAGGCTAGGGCACCCCTAGGCTTAGGTTAGGGCACCCCTAGGCTTAGGCTAAGGCTAGGGATCCCCTAGCCTAAGGCTAGGGCTCCCCTAGGCTTAGGCTAGGGCACCCCTAGGGTTAGTCTAGGGCTCCCCTAGGCTTAGGCTAGGGCAAGCCTAGGCTTAGGCTAAGTCAAGGGCTCCCCTAGCATAAGGCTAGGGCACCCGTAGGCTTAGGCTAGGGCAACCCTTGGCATAGGCTAAGGCACCCCTAGGCTTAGGCTAGGGCACCCCTAGGCTTAGGCTAGGGCACCCCTAGGCTTATGCTAAGGCTAGGTCTCCCATAGCCGATGGCTAGGGCACCCCTAGGCTTAGGTTAGGGCACCCCTAGGCTTAGGCTAGGGCACCCCTAGGCTTAGGCTAGGGCACCCCTAGGCTTAGGTTAGGGCACCCCTAGGCTTTGGCTAGGGCACCCCTAGGCTTAGGCTAAGGCTAGGGTTCCCGTAGCCTAAGCCTAGGGCACCCCTAGGCTTAGGCTATTGCACCAGTAGGCTTAGTATATGGCACCCCTAGGCTTAGGCTAGGGCACCCCTAGGCTTAGGCTAGGACACCCCTATGCTCAGGCTAGGGCACCCTTAGGCTTAGGCTAGGGCACCCCTAGGCTTAGGCTAGGGCACCCCTTTGCTTAGGCTAAGGCTAGGGCTCCCCTAGCCTAAGGCTAGGGCACCCCTATGCTCTGGCTAGTGCACCCTTAGGCTTAGGCTGGGGTAACCCTAGGCTTAGGCAAAGGGTAGGGATCCCCTAGACCAAAGCAGGGCACCCCTAGGCTTAGGCGAGGGCACCCCTAAGCTTAGGCTAGGGCACTCCTAGGCTTAGACTAAGGCTAGGTCTCCCCTAGCCTAAGGCTAGGACACCCCTTGGCTTAGGGTAGGGCACCCCTTGGTTTAGGCTAAGACACCCCTAAGCTTAGGCTAGGGCACCCCTAGGCTTAGGCTAGGGCACCCCTAGGCTTAGGCTAGGGCACCCCTAGGGTTAGTCTAGGGCACCCTTAGGCTTACGCTAGGGCACCCCTCGGCTTAGGCTAAGGCTAGGGCTCCCCTAGCCTAAGGCTAGGGCACCCCTAGGATTAGGCTAGGGCACCCCTAGGCTTAGGCTAGGGCACCCCATGCCTTAGGCTAGGGCACCCCTAGGCTTAGGCTAGGGCACCCTTAGGCTTAGGCTAGGGCAACCCTAGGCTTAGGCTAAGGCTACGGCTCGCCTAGCCTCAGGCTAGGGCACCACTAGACTCAGGCTAGGGCACCCCTAGGCTTAGGATAGGGAACCCCTAGGCTTAGGCTAAGGCTAGGGCTCCCCTAGCCTAAGGCTATGGCACCCCTAGGCTTAGGCTAGGGCACACCTAGGCTTAGGCTAGGGCACCCCTGGCCGCAGGCTAGGGCACCACTAGACTCAGGCTAGGGCACCCCTAAGCTTAGGCTAGGGCACCCCTAGGCTTAGGCTAGGGCACGCCTAGACTTAGGCTTGGACACGCCTTGGCTGAGGCTAGGGCACCCCTAGGCTTAGGCTAGGGCACCCCTAGGCTTAGTCTAAGGCTAGGGCTCCCCTAGCCTAAGGCTAGGGAACCCATAGGCTTAGACTATGGCACCCCTAGGTTTAGGCTAGGGAACACCTAGGCTTAGGCTATGGCACACCTAGGCTTAGGCTAGGGCACACCTAGGCTTAGGCTAGGGCACCCCTAGGCTTAGGCTAGGGCACACCTAGGCTTAGGCAAGGGCACCCCTAGGCTTAGGCTAAGGCTACGGCTCCCCTAGCCTCAGCCTAGGGCACCACTAGACTCAGACTAGGGCACCCCTAGGCTTAGGCTAGGGCACCCCTAGGCTTAGGCTAAGGCTAAGGCTCCCCTAGCCTCAGGGTAGGGCACCCCTTGGCTTTGGCTAGGGCACCCCTAGGCTTAGTCTAGGGCACCCCTAGGCTAATGCTAATGCTAGGGCTCCCCTAGCCTAAGGCTAGGGCACCCCTAGGCTAAGGCTAAGGCTAGGGCTCCCCTAGCCTAAGGCTAGGGCACCCCTAGGTTTGGCTAGGGTACCCCTAGGCTTGGGCTAGGGCACCCCTAGGCTTGGGCAAGGGCATCCCTAGGGTTTGTCTAGGGAACCCCTAGGCTTACGCTAGGGCACCCCTAGGCTTAGGATAGGGCACCCCTAGGCTTAGGCAAGGGCACCCCTAGGCTTAGGCTAATGCTAGGGATCCCCTAGGCTTAGGCTAGGGCACGCCTAGGTTTAGGCTAAGGCAAGGGCTCCCCTAGCCTAAGGCTAGGGCACCCCTTGGCTTAGGCTAGGGCACCCCTTGGCTTAGGCTAAGGCACCCCTAGGCTTAGGCTAGGGCACCCCTAAGTTTAGGCTAGGGCACCCCTAGGATTAGGCTAAGGCTAGGGATCCCCTAGCCTAAGACTAGGGCACCCCTAGGCTTAGGCTAGGGCACGCCTAGGCTTAGGCTAAGGCAAGGGCTCCCCTAGCCTAAGGCTAAGGCACCCGTAGGCTTAGGTTAGGGCACCCCTTGGCTTAGGCTAAGGCACCCCTAGGCTTAGGCTAGGGCTCCCCTAGCCTTAGGCTAGTGCACCCCTAGGCTTAGGCTAGGGCACCCCTAGACTTAGGCTAGGGCACCCCTAGGCTTAAGCTAGGGCACCCCTAGGTTTAGGCTAGGGCTCACCTAGGCTTAGGCTAGGGCACCCCTAAGCTTAGGCTAGGGCTAGGGCTCTACTAGCCTAAGGCTTGGGCACCCCAAGGCTTAGGCTAGGGCACCCCTATGCTTAGGCTAGGGCACCCCTAGGCTTAGGCTAGGGCACCCCTAGGCTTTAGCTAGGGCACCCTAGGCTTAGGCTAAAGCTAGGGCTCCCCTAGCCTAAGGCTAGTGCACCCCTAGGCTTAGGCTAGGGCACCCTAGGCTTAGGCTAAGGCTTGGGATCCCCTAGCCTAAGGCTAGGGCACCCCTAGGCTTAGGCTAGGGCACACCTAGGCTTAGGCTTAGGCTCGGGCACCCCTAGGCTTAGGCTAGGGCACCCCTAGGCTTAGGCTAGGGCACCCCTAGGCTTAGGCTAGGGCACCCCTAGGCTTATGCTAAGGCTAGGGCTCCCCTAGCCTAAGGCTAGGGCACCCCTAAGCTTAGGCTAGGGCACCCCTAGACTTAGGCTAGGGCACCCCTAGGCTTAGGCTAGGGCACATTTAGGCTTAGGCTAGGGCACCCCTAAGCTTATGCTAAGGCTAGGGCTCCCCTAGCCTAAGGCTAGGGCACCCCTAGGCTTAGGCTAGGGCACCCCTTGGCTTAGGCTACGGCACCCCTAGGCTTAGGCTAGGGCACCCCTAGGCTTAGGCTAGTGCACCCCTTGGATTAGGCTAGGGCACCCCTAGGCTTATGCTAAGGCTTGGGCTCCCCTAGCCTTAGGCTAGTGCACCCCTAGGCTTAGGCTAGGGCACCCCTAGACTTAGGCTAGGGCACCCCTAGGCTTAGGCTAGGGCTCACCTAGGCTTAGGCTAGGGCACCCCTAAGCTTAGGGTAAGGCTAGGGTTCCCCTTGCCTAAGGCTAGGGCACCCCTAGGCTTAGGCTAGGGCACCCCTAGGCTTAGGCTAGGCAGCCCTAGGCTTAAGCTAAGGCTAGGGCTCGCATAGCCTAAGTCTC